>NC_056745.1:402657777-402957777 GCF_019279795.1 Protopterus annectens
TGAAGTACTGAGGTACCAAATAAGGAATAACTTCTGGAGTCATGATCCAAGTAATAACACTTAGTTAAGCTTTGAACTGATGACGAAGTGGCCACAATATAAATATCTACAATGCTTGCAGTTTTGAAGCAAACAATGGAAGCAGCCATATTTGTGGCAGAGTAGCATCTGAATGCAAGCCAATCATCAAATATCACCTCTAAATTCAGTGACATGAATTACAATTTGTAGCCATACCCAGGGAAAAACTGAAGCATAAGAATTAGTAATCGTTGCATGGATGGTCACAGCAACCATCTTTGTGGGGTTGGGTTTCAGCCAGTTATTGGTCACCCAATTAGGGCTATAAACCAAGTGCAAAGTCAAGCTTGTTTAAGGCCAACATAGAATCTCGGGGTAAGGAGATATACAGCTGTTATGTCATCAGCAGAGCAATGATTGTTTATCCTCTCCTTTGAATAACATCTCCAAATGCTTGCATATACACAGTGAACAAAAAGGGTACCCAAAACAACCCTGCAACAACTGCATGTCTTAATAAAAGAAAGGAGGTACTAACTCCAAATGCAACCCATTAAATATGGCTAAAAAAGGTAGGAGGCAAGCCATTGTTATAAGACAACTGAAATACCACAATAGTGGGTCAAATATTCTATCAAGATCTCATGGTCCACTATGTCAAATGCTGAAAACAGAAAGCTCTAAAAGGACCAAGAGGGAGAATTAACATTAACTTTTAGCTGTCAGGAGATCATTAAGTCATTCTTTCCAGTGGTGCTCTGGAAATCCATACTCTGACTTGCAGTGGTTTCATCCTGAGTCTTTTGACAAAACCAGGTTATAACAGTTTAAATAACTGTTCACATTTCTACAGACATAAATGTTACTAAACAAGAGTAGACGGCAAGCTGTTTATCAAAAACTAATCTTTACAATGGTTACATTCTTTAAATATTATGTCTCAAAGTAGATTTTATAAACCCAATAATATAGTTGCTGTCGTTGTTGTTGTTGTTGTTGTTGTGTCTTTCGGCTTTTCCTGGTTAGGGGTCGCCACAGCAGAACTCCAGTCCACTAATGATTAGTAGTTGAGTTTTACGTGCCGAGTTACCAGCCCTGACGCACAACCTTCAACGAAGGTATGACCAGTCACGCATGTCTCCATGCAGAAGACGCTCTAGCTGAGAATCGAACCGGACAGCGTCTTACTGTGAGGCGACAACGCTACCGCAGCACCACCACCGCAGTAAACCCAATAATATAGTAAATATTAATTTTTTGTAATATTTTGTAAACAGCTTACAGTATCTCAGTAAAAACTTGAGCTACACACATACTTTCTGCAGCATTTTGCTCATCCAGTTAAAAATGTTTATATGAAGCTAAGCAGTTCTGTCCGTCTTGTTTGGCTGTTGAAATATAGCAAGGAAAACATTTTGGCAATACAAATAGTTCATAAACAACATTTAATATGCCTTCAGCTGCACTAGACAGAGGTAAAATATCAATGCAGTTGTGTTGCCCATCATGTAAACTTTAAGATAGAATCTTTTAATTGCTTGTTTGTAGCATGGTTTTGGAATTATTAATATAAATATGAAAAGGTAATAGTAAATGCCTAGAGGCATCACTAAGATGTGCCTAGAGAAACACTTGGAGACATCAAAGGGGTTTAATGAGTTACATATCCTAGCCATTTCTGTTCTATGCCTAGACTAAAAAAACAGACAAATATGGGTCATAATTCTGATTAGCACTCATATGGAATTACAATTGTTCATAGAATGCCTTCTCAAAAATGTTAGCAGCAAACAGAAAGTGTTACATAGGTCTATAATTATTCGGTGTCAGCATCCAAATCTGTCTTTTTAAGGATAAGTGTACAGCCCTCCTGATGAAAGACTCATGCAAAGACATTCAAAAGGGATGGTTTAGCAATCTGGTAAATGACACAACAAAAGATGTACTAGCACAATGTTATAAGCCTGGCTAGACAAGGATCCAATTTACAAGCAGCCAAATACATTCTAGAAACCAGAGTGATAATTTTATCATAACTGAGAATATCAAATTCAAACCAAGAACAAAATTATGTACAATGACCTAAATGTCTGAAAGTCCCTTTGACCACACCAGGGGCAACAATATACCTGATGGAGGTGAACTTTATAGTAAAGAACATGATAGCAAATTGATATTCCTCAGGAAAGTCAGGATGGGTTGCTAAACCTACCTATCACACAGAAGAGCATTTTCTAAGTAAAAATAAAGATTTATTTTAGATAACCTTGGTCTAGTAGACAGAATAATATTCACCAACAGCCTGTCCTTTAGCAAGGGAGTGCAGTGACACCTTCAGTCTGACCTTCTTCCTTCCTATCTTAAATTCCAAAGTTCAAGATTGTAACATGGCTCATATGCCCCAAGATGGACAAAATATACACAACGTTGGAACAGGAACTCAAAAGAGGCTGTAAAGAATTTATTATAGGCTCTGAAGTCCTCATCAACAGCAACTGTACTAAACTCCTGCAAATGCTCATAAGTTGTATAAATTAATGAATCATATGGAACACAGCTCAGTTTCATAATAACCATCAGATCCAGGTCTTGGGGTCACTACTGTAGGTAAATCCATAAAATGCAAATAGGGCTATGATCAAACCACAGTCATTAACTGTAACACTCATTTGGAATACAAAGCCCAATGTTACATATGGATAATTGAGGTAATTACTTGAGCAAACCCAAATTCTTGCATAGAACAAAAGAAATTCTTTGCAAGAGATGAAGGCTTCTCATCTATCCATTTATTTAAATTTCCCAATATAATCATCTTGGCAAAAACAACATAAGGAAAAGTGGAAGTCAATAAATTACTAAAGAAACATCCCTGTGCTACCTAGTGGTTGGTAGACATGAATTTACCAACGTTTGTTGCCACTGTCATGTCACTGCTAAAGGAGATGGAAGCTACAGCATTCTTCTGCCCAAAGGAAAAGTAGTGAAAGATGGCAACTCTATTGAAACTAAAAACCCAGATGGCTTAACAATGTCTCTACAGTACCTGTTTGGTGTGTTTCACTGAGAGAATGCCAGTGAGATTACATACTAACCAGGCCTGCCAAAAGAGTTACCACTGCAGTGATGAAACTGCTCTCCTTAATGTAGTATGTATAGCATGGATCTGTCTGCATTATGGCACATCATGACACATGTGGTAAAACCAAGACAATCCAACTATGAAAAACAAATAAATAAAAGAAGGGCTCCTTGACGAAACGCTCTTTAATTCTTGAAGTGCGATAATTACAGTACACTTTTCGTTGGGAACAAACCCAACTTCATCAGAAGTTAAAAAAGTCAATCAACCATAACACAGTAACCTGAGCTATATATACACACTCTATAAAATACTGAACACACCCTTCCTAAATCCTAATTAAATAATTGGTGTGTTTCAAGAGATCGGTTTACTAAAAACAAGTTTCCAGGTAGGGAATACTTAAAAAATTCGGAGATATGTAACTTTAAAAGGGTGCCCAACTCTAAAGCACACTTGTTGTTGTGGAGAAATAAAAATAATGAGGTAAAATAATGGAAAATAAACGTAACGTGTATCTTAATAAAAGACCTATATTTACGTATTGAACCACACACCAGTGCATGAAAATTGTTGGTATATACATATATGTGTATCTAAATTCACATCTTTTTCTAACTTTTAAAATGGTAGCTAGAACAATGAATTATGAATTAAAGAAAGTGGAACAAGTCCTATATAGAAAGTTACGACCAGGATTTTATGTTGTTCCCAGTGTCAATTGGTCACTGAGGCATACCTAACAATCATAATTGCAGTTGCCTGGTTTCAAATAGTAGCATTAAACTACTATTATACTGTAAAGGAAAGCCTAATACATTCAATTTGCTCTGAAATTATTTTGAAGTGGGCGGTGTAACCTGTCAGCATTAAATAAACCGCTTAGTTCATAGTTTCCTGCATTCATATCGTCTTTTACCTACACTAAGTATGTTGTAAAATACTGGCAAAAAAATCCTAGGTGTAAGACAAGTGAAGTCTATATATGAACACACAATAGTTAATCGGTGGATTAAGGTAGTTTTGAAAATCTATCTCTCAAGATTTTTTGGTCTCAAAATACAAGCTATTGAAGTTGATTCATTAATTCCCGGCCACTGGTTGGCGTTTGTCCTGAGCTGCCAAACCAGTTCCTTTCTCTCCAGCTTTAAGGAATCATAACCCCCCCTAGGGTCCCTGACTTGTTGATCTATTACCCTAAATTTAAACTCATGGTCTAGATGGTCATTGTGGTGTCTAGCTAATGCATTAACTTGGTTGTTAGTCCTGATGTTATATATGAGTTCATAGACCCTTTCCTTAAGCTTTCTGTCGGTTTTACCGATATAGAAAGCAGGGCATTGAACACACTTTGCTAGGTACACCACTTGTGTGCTGTTGCAGTTAGCCTTGAAGTTTATTTTATAGCTAGAATCACCTATCTGAAAGGAAAGACACCTACTCTAACTCATTCCTACACTATTCCAGCTGCCACCCGAAACATCAAAAGAAATCTGTGGTAAAGGGCCAAATGGTCAGGGCAGCTAGAATGGTCAGTAAAGACATTGAATTTATGGAGGAATGTGACTTGTTGACTCAGTTTTTCCTAAAAAGAGGGTACCCTTTGAACTTCTTACAAGAAATTGTAGAAGAAGTAAAGGTTAAGAGGACCCTGAATGTCTACGTCCCTATACTGGGTAGGAACAACGACATGCAGACTGACACTATGGCACATAATAGTAGGGTAGGTGATATGATGAGTTTCTCATGGAGATTCTGCAGCACTTTCAATATGGATTCCCACGACTTATACAGAATACTGTTAAAGAACTGGGACCTATTGTTAAGTGACGGAAAATATCGAATGGTACTACCAGACAGGCCCTTAATAACTTACAAACGAGGGAGTAACTTAAAACAACTATTGGAAAATGATAGGCAACAACATAGAACCAAAAAGGGCATGTTTAAGTGCAATATGTGCAAATATTGCCAATTTGTGGATGAGGGTCGTGACTTTCAGATAGGTGATTCGAGCTATAAAATAAACTTCAAGGCTAACTGCAACAGCACACAAGTGGTGTACCTAGCAAAGTGTGTTCAATGCCCTGCTTTCTATATCGGTAAAACCAACAGAAAGCTTAAGGAAAGGGTCTATTAACACATATATAACATCAGGACTAACAACCAAGTTAATGCATTAGCTAGACACCACAATGACCATCTAGACCATGAGTTTAAATTTAGGGTAATAGATCAACAAGTCAGGGACCCTAGGGGGGGTTATGATTCCTTAAAGCTGGAGAGAAAGGAACTGGTTTGGCAGCTCAGGACAAACGCCAACCAGTGGCCGGGAATTAATGAATCAACTTCAATAGCTTGTATTTTGAGACTAAAAAATCTTGAGAGATAGATTTTCAAAACTACCTTAATCCACCGATTAACTATTGTGTGTTCATATATATACTTCACTTGTCTTACACCTAGGATTTTTTTGCCAGTATTTTACAACATACTTAGTGTAGGTAAAAGACGATATGAATGCAGGAAACTATGAACTAAGCGGTTTATTTAATGCTGACAGGTTACACCGCCCACTTCAAAATAATTTCAGAGCAAATTGAATGTATTAGGCTTTCCTTTACAGTATAATAGTAGTTTAATGCTACTATTTGAAACCAGGCAACTGCAATTATGATTGTTAGGTATGCCTCAGTGACCAATTGACACTGGAAACAACATAAAATCCTGGTCGTAACTTTCCATATAGGACTTGTTCCACTTTCTTTAATTCATAATTCATTGTTCTAGCTACCGTTTTAAACGTTAGAAAAAGATGTGAATTTAGATACACATATATGTATATACCAACAATTTTCATGCACTGGTGTGTGGTTCAATACGTAAATATAGGTCTTTTATTAAGATACACGTTACATTTATTTTCCATTATTTTACCTCATTATTTTTATTTCTCCACAACAACAAGTGTGCTTTAGAGTTGGGCACCCTTTTAAAGTTACATATCTCAATTTTTAAGTATTCCCTACCTGGAAACTTGTTTTTAGTAAACCGATCTCTTGAAACACACCAATTATTTAATTAGGATTTAGGAAGGGTGTGTTCAGTATTTTATAGAGTGTGTATATATAGCTCAGGTTACTGTGTTATGGTTGATTGACTTTTTTAACTTCTGATGAAGTTGGGTTTGTTCCCAACGAAAAGTGTACTGTAATTATCGCACTTCAAGAATTAAAGAGCGTTTCGTCAAGGAGCCCTGCTTTTATTTATTTGTTTTACATCATGACACATCTCAGAGGTCCATCTGATCAAAGTTGTTGGTTCAGTAAGTGTGGGAAGGAAGATGGATAACCTGTCTGCCCTGTTAAAACAGCTGGGAAACTGTTCATTGTCTGTGTTATTTCCTCAGTACAAAAGTGAAATGTTACTTTAATATCTACTTTTTGAGCCTTTTTGTCTCCTCTCTACCCTCCACCCCATTATTGAGGATGTTCTAGCAGTTCTACAACCAGTGACCCAATAGTATTTTAAACAGTAACATTATCATCTAAACATCTGTAGCACAGCTGGGTCAGCCAATCATGCTTTATCATAGTTTTCCCCACCCATTACATGGCTCCATTGATGGTACTGTCATTTTACATTATTTGGTAATATAAATACTTGGTATCTTACCTGCCAACCCTGGTGAGAAGGTTTCAGAGGCGATGCCTTCTTAACCATGATATGTTTCTATTACATTACCAATATTTATCTAACACATGAATAACCAAAAACCAAAGAAATATTTCAGAATAAATTAGCCCACAATTTAATTTAAAATAAAAATACAACTTAAAAAGCTGTGGTTAAGCACTTTTGTCCAAATATCAAATTAGACTTCATCAGAACCACAAATTAATCAATTCTCAAGATTGTTAACATAAATCTGACACAAATGTCAAGCAAACACAAACTAAAAATACACAACGAAAAAACACTAGTAAATAACGGGAAGAAAAGCTTTAATAGTAAAACTTTAAATCAAAGCAACCTATAATATCACAATAAACTCACAATCAATATAAATTGTAAAAAAAAAAATAATATAAATTTATATGTAAAGTGTAAAAATATATCCATCAGCTCAACTTGTTCATAGGTTCATAGGTTCATAGGTTGGTACTAGGCTATCAGCCCTAGGGCCTATACAAGCCAAGCCATAACAATTCCCTGGCTATTTCTTCCCACATTATTTACATTCCTGGACCCCTGTCTAGCAGGGTGACTGACGTGATCCCTGGGGTGAATTTCCTTTCTCCCATCCAATCGTCAAGGTTCCTCTTGAAGAGGTCCAAAGAGGCACTCTGCTTGACATGTATGGGCAATCTATTCCAGAGTCTGGGGAGTCTCTGGGTCAGGAACCTATCCCTCCAACATGTTTTGTTTATTGTGATGACAAGGTTTAGATCCCTGGAGCGTGTAGCTCTGAGGGATTGGGATTTCTTTAAGTGTAGCATGTCCAACAGCCCTGGATTTGACATGGCCTTGTATGTTAAGCAGAGATTGTAAAAGTTAGTCACATCTAACATAAATATAAGAACGTATAAAACCAAAAAAAAAACATAAATATGCAAAACATTCTATCAACGTTAAGCCTCGACTACCAAAACATTTCTCTACTGTCTAATAAGCTACCAAAGTCCCCTGCCCTATCATTCTTTTCAGTATCACAAAAACAGAAACCTTTTAAAGTTATTACATTTCTTAGAATGTCTGTATAAGGCATTACTGACTTTTCTGTGCTTCACATCTCTACCATGTTCACCAATATGATCTTTTAATATCTTTACAGTGTTGCCTATATAAAAAGCTTGGCATGTCATGCACATCACAGGATATACAATCATTTTTCTGTTACAACTGCAGTGGCCTGGGCGCCTAATTGAACAATTGTAGCTGCTTACTGTGACATAAGGTCCATCATTTATAAGTTTACAAAATTTACAAGCCCACATTTATGCATTTGTGATTTAAATGAATCATTATTAGAAGCCTTCTTTTTCTCCAATCAGCATTTTAAGTTGTTCCCCCTACCATAAACTATATGTGGCTATTCACCCAAACATTCTTTTATTGCTGGGGTGAAAAATAAATTCTAATAAATCTTAAGGATTGTAACCATGGTTGTTCTGTCATGGTTGTAATGAATTGTCATGGCATCTTTCCTACCATACCCTGTTGGAACCGTACTATCATCATTAGGTACCCTTGGATGATATCCAGCATTCAAAATATGTGCAAATTTTGCCAACCTATTTTTGCAAACTTTGTTTTTCATTTTGTTCAGTAAATTTGCCTGGTACCCCCTTTCCTTAAACATATCCACCAAAATTGTCATCTCAATCGCAGAGCTATTATCACCACTGATCAATCCGGGCAAATGAAGTATTTGCCCCTTTACTACACTCCTTTTTTGGAAAAAGGGGTGACAACTGTCAAAATGCAAAAATTAGTGGGAATAAGTCTTATTTTGGAAAAAGAGCCTGTTACTGGATCCTTGTATAAACAAATGTCCAAATAATCAATAACCTATGCATGCTCCTTAAAAGTAAATTTAAAAAAAAAAGGTAGTACCATTTAAATAATCAATAAATCTCGGGATATCTTGCTGGTCACCTTTCCATAAAAACAAAATATCCAAGAATCTTGATCCATAAAAGGAGAAGAAAACACATACAATTTTTTCCTATTCAGTTAGGACCAAATTGGGGTAAATGGTTGCACATTTGGCACCCATTGCTACACCCGAGACTTGTCGAAAGAATTTTCCATCAAAATACATGAAGTTATTGTTTAACACTAAATCCATAAGGTCAACTAAAAGGTTTACCTTAATATCTGACAGAACTTCATCATCACTCAAGTTTTCACAAAATTATTCAAGACCAATTATGTAGGAAATAACTAAAAATAAACTGATGACATCCTTTATAGGTCATATTCTTTAAAACATCCAATAGATACCAAGGGTCATGCAAGATGGCCTACTCTTCATAATGTGCTTACATTCATCAACATAAACAGCCAATGGTTCAGTTTTTGAATCTTTTGCAGCCATAACAGGTCTCAAAGGTGAGGGGATCATATTCATTTTCATGGATTCTACGGATGCCAAAAACAGTTGATATAAGTGGTTTCTCAACCATTAAATCGTCTAATTCTATTTTGTCAATCATACATTGACTGAAAATATTGAACAACAATCTATTTTCATATTTTCATATAAGCGATGTTAATATTACTCTTAAATAAGTGTTACCATCATTTAAAATTTCAAATATTTTTAATGAATAGTCTAAAAGATTCATAATTACCACCCCACTTCCCTTGTCAGACTTCATAATTCTAAGGTCCCTGATAGAAACCAGATCAATTAAACCTGTTTTTTCATCAGGCAGTAAATAATCAGTCTTACTGGTGTTCATCTTAACGAATTTCTTAAACTCACCTTCACAAACCTGTTCAAACAGGTACACTAGGGAGTTGGGGGAGGAATAAATACACTTTTTCTTTTTAACAAATAAACACTGTGCAATACATGGTTACCTCAAAAAATATTCTTAAATTAAGTTGCCTGGTGTAAAGTTGTAAGTTAGTCAGCAGTTTGGCAATATCATTATTGAATGCTGGAACAAAAGAAAAACCTTTTTAAAACAAAGAACAATGAATGGGGAATAAAATTAAATAATTTAAACTGTGAATACAAAAATCTCTAATAAGTAACTATTGATTTCCAAGAGTCCCTAACACAGTTAATCCATGCTCTGTTTAGTTTTCTGATCGATCTGTTTGCTCTGCCCTTCCTTGTTTTGTCACCCAGGAGATCTCCTCCCACCCTGATAGCTATGAGGATGTTCATTTTGGTAAACTAACCTCTCAGAAAGCCTCAAAGGGTATTTTAAAACTTCAAGTAAAATTCTTCTTCTTCTTCGTTCGGCTTTTTCCCGGTTAGGGGTCGCCACAGCGGATCACCTGTCCACTCATGATTGGCAGTGGAGTTTTACGGTGTCGAGTTGCCAGCCTGGCAGCCAACCTTCCACAGAAGGCACACACACGCATGCACTCACTCCTAGGGCCAATTTAGAATGTCCAATCCACCTACAGCATGTCTTTTAATTTCATAAAAAAAACTGCACATTTGTGGTTTATTGTTTTGGTTTTACACATTCTTATATTTACTTCAGATGTGACTTTTACAAGTTGAGCTGACTGGTATATTTTAATACTTTATATATAAATTTATATTAAAATTTTTTTGTTTTTTACAATTTATATTGATTGTGAGATTGATGCTATGTTATAAGGTGCCTTGATTAACTATGTTAATTAATTTTGATTTTTGAATGGTGCTGCTTAATTGATTATGTGTATATATTGTATGTTGTTTGAATTGTAATCCAGTTTGGATTGTCATTTACTGTGATGATGCCCCAAGAGACTGATGGGTGAAACCACTAAGTCTTTTTATTATTTAAGCTTTTACTATTAAAGCATTGTTTTCTATTGCTTTTTCATTGTGCATTTTTCTCAAGATTAAATAATACATTGTCATGTGACTTTCAGAAAGTGTCAGCTGACAACCTAATTAATATATAACAGGTCAGACACTGCAGCATGTTAAAAACTCAACCAAATTAAATATAATTTCTCATAATTTAGCAGATCTGATTTTTAACACACTACTAATTTAATTTTTATGCATAAAATTCACATGTCCAGACACATTTTCTAAAATAGTCTTTAGATTAGTTGTTTCAAACACGCAGCCCGTGGGCCGCATGCGGCCAAAAAGTAGCTTTTTGTGGCCCACGATTATTTACTAAGAATCCGGTTGTCTGGTAATATTTTTTTTCCCAGTACGACTTTTCCCAGTACAACATTCGTCTTGCATTATATCCATCTAATTTACATAAGGATTTAAAAAGAGGTTCAACACAAGGATTGTCAGTACTCGGAAGATGCCCTGATGTGTGTGGGTGAAAGCGCTTAGTAGTACAATTTTGGTTAAATAAATAAATAAATAGGTGGTCTGCAGTTGTTCCTGGTTCGCCTTTTTTGTTTTACTAGTTCTGGAAGTTTGTTTTTAAACATCTGAAGTGATCACTGGGCAAAATAAAATGTCATATTTTACTGCTTGTGCATACTTAGACATGCTGATGAAAGGATTGCAGAGGGGAGTTTTTCCTTTCTGTGCTTGTGCATATCTGAACATACTGCTGAAGGGATCAGTGGGGAAATGTTTATTTTTGGTGCTTGTGCATACTTGACAAACTGCTGATGTGATCGCTGGACAAAATAAAATGTGTCATTTTAGTGCTTGTGCATACTTACACATGTTGATGAAGGGATTGCTAGAGGAAGTGTTTCATTCCAGGGCTTGTGCATGCTTGGGCAAGCTTGTTGCTGGAGGAAATAATTATTTTGTGTGTCAGTCAAGTGCTTTTTCATACTTTGACAAACTACTGACGGGATGGCTGCCGGCAAGTTTGTGGATTGCAACTCAGGTATGAAAGGTGAAGCACCACATTTAACAAGGGATGTATGGACACCATGGATAGTGGACTGTGAATTACAAGAAAGCACACAATTCAGGAATATGGAGCAAGCCTTGGAGTTGTTGCGTCATAAACTATTGCTTACCTAGAAGACTCCATGTATAGAGAACCCTACATAACTGATATCCCCTTGTACCACCCAGGATTAACAAATATGTGAGTGATAGAGTGAAATGAGTACAGCAATCTGAAATCTATTGTATAGGAATTTATTAACTTATTTATTGACATCTGATTACCAGGAATGTCCGACTTGGAAGATGCCCATTATCTCTGCAGTCTGCATCCACTGCTGGATATCTTTGTTCCTGGTGGTTTACGTGTATGTCTTAGGGAACTCAGGGTAGTGTGGATTAATTACCCAAAGATCACTGTGTGTCTGCATGTGTATGTGAGCCTAACAAAAGTTTGTAATATCAATTAAAAATTAGAAAGCATTTGGAGGTTATACTGTGGTAGGAACGGAACTGAGAGAGAGAGACAATATTTATGTGTAATTTGTGGGCATCATCTGTTACTAAGGAAGTACTTGTTTCAGTATTAGAAAATTTGGAAACCAATATACTTTTCTTTGCATGTTTGTTTATTGCAGACTAGTATTGTAAGTGAGTATTAGTGATGTCATCATCCAAGAAATGAAAGACTGTAGACGAAAAGCATGTTTTCCAAGAGAAGTGGGAAAAAATTATATTTTTTTTACTGAGCTGAATAGTCATATCAAATGCCTTATATGCTATCACTCTGTTTCCTTTTCAAAAGAATGCAGTGTACGAAGACATTATGAAATTTTGCATGGTAACGAATATTATGTGATTACAGGCAAAGTGCGGGAAGAGAAAGTTCATCAACTAAAATCAGCTTTTGCCAAGCAGTGAAACATCTTCAAAAATCTTAACAAAATGAATAAAGATTCAGTATGAACAAGCTTTGTTATCAATGAGATGATCATGAAGCCATCCCGTCCATTCAGTGAAGGCCATTTCATTAAAGACTGCTTCATAAAAGCAAACAGACAAGAAGAAACTGAAGGTAAGTTTTTCTGCAAATACAGTGGGCAGCAGAATTACTGAATAGCAATGTACACCAGCTGCTAATGTACACCAGCTGCTAATGTACACCAGCTGCTAATGTACACCAGCTGCTAATGTACACCAGCTGCTAATGTACACCAGCTGCTACTTGTAGCTGGAAAACAGTTTGAAGCTTTTTCAGTTGCCCTTGATGAAAGCACTGGCATAACAGATACCGCATACAGAGGGGGTGTTCATTCAAGGTGTGGACAGGAACACGAATGTTATGGAAGAATTCCTAGACCTGTTACCTTTGAAAGGCACAACCACAGACTATGACATATTTGGCGAACTAGAAAAATGTATATAAAAGTCAGAATTGCCATGGGATAAGCTTGTCTCGGTAGCGACTGATGGTGCACCCCCAATGTGTTCTCAAAAAGATCATGTTGTGGGGTTACTGAAAGCAAAGCTCAACGGTGTTGGTGTCGTTCTGACACCTTCGTTGCAATTCACTGCATTCTGCACCACAAAGCATTGTGTGGAAAAAGTCTCCAAATGAAGGAAGTCACGGTGTTCTTGTTAAGGTGATTAACTTTATATATGCAAGAGGTCTAAATTACCGCCAGTTTAGTGATTTTCCTATTAACCTTGATACTGAATATTAAGAATAGCTGTATCACACCAAAGTCAGATGGCTAAGTAGGGGAAGTGTGCTGAAAAGATTCTTTGCACTTCAACAGGAAATAGCAGTCTTCATGACAATGAAAGAAAACCAAACCATTAGTCACCTTAAGCAGAGCTGACTAAAAAAAATTCAGGTTTGGGTGTCAAGCCCTGCAGAGCTTTCATGCCAACAGAGAGAGGGAGGCTAAAGCTCTGACAAGGATAATGCTAGGAAAATAATAATAATAATAATAATAATAATAATAATAATAATAATAATAATAAATGTCTACACCCTGATGTAAAAACATACAAAAAACAAGGGGGATGGAAGGAGGGAACAGCTACTGCAGCAGTGATCATTGGAACATCAACTGTTATGGTAAGTTCATTTACACAATGCTTCTATGTTCTTCATTTGAACACTGTTGCAGTAGCCTAAGCTATATAGTAAATAACCATAGCCTAAACACACTAGGAGGAGAAAGGATAAAGGTCCTAGAAAGCCTGCCCACACTTGAAGAAGGAATCAAGTTTATAGTGCTTTGCAAAAGTGTGCATAGAGGACTTTTTCCAAAAAGCCACTGAAGAAGCCAAGACCTGGTAGACTGAGCCTTGACCCTACCTGGAACAGTTTTGTTGTGGTGGGAGTAACAAAAAGTGATAGCATGAGACAACTATTTGGGAATAGTAAGTGTTTGACACATGCTGTACTTTCTTCTTACTTTCATAAGAAACAAGCAACTGATCAAAACTTCTGAAAGATTTTGTTCTGGTAAGATAGTGCCTGAGTTGTCTGTGGGCATGCAAGGTAGGACGTAACATTTCTTTTTCATTTTTAGGTTCTAAAAAGAAGAAAGGGAGATATATAGCTTGGCTTAAAGTAAACTTGAATACTACTTTTGCCATAACAGAATTATTATTTCTCAAAAAACCCTATCTTTCTGAAAAATGAGATAAGGTTGACCGCAGATACTCTTCTTGTAGAAGTCATTACATCTTAGGAGCAGCCAGTGCTGGCAACAACTGAATGGAGGCAAAAGATAAAACATCTTTAAAAGATGTCTGCCACAAATTAAAAAAGCACGGAAGAGGGACATATCTGTCTCTCATGCATCCTTTGCTTTTGGCCACTGCCCTGATGGCTGAGTTGTTTAAAAAGGCAGTATCAGTGGTGACACAGGTAGCGCACTCTCCTTTGATTCAGAAGGCAGTAGGTGCGATTCCCACACTAGATAGATGGAGTACTGACATTGCAGTGCAGCCTTCAGATGACAGCATGGTTTAAAGTCACTGACAGCAACCCTGCAGTGAGGACTGCAATGCCTCCCACGCAATTAGTCCAGCTATTGCACAAGCACATTGGAGGCGTCTCAAAATTCATCAAAATCAAGTACACCACAAAGCTGGTCAATGCTGATGACTCACTTGAGCTTCTTCATGTCCAGATTACTATAGGCAAATTCCCACACCATATCTTTGCAAGCTACAGGTCTTCCTCTATAACCCAGGAAACCCATAGCTCATACTTAGACATATTGGAGACATTCAACACTCAAACCTCACCCATATTCTTGGGTGACTTTAATTACTCCCCTATAAATTGGGATTCATACACGATTCCTAATGTGCAGGCCCAAAGATTCCTTGACTATGTTAACACAAACACCCTGGATCAGACATTCCACAAACCCACTAGGGGTGCAAACATACTGGACCTGATCTTCATAAACATGGTAGAATGCCACACTCCCCCTAGTGGAATGTCCTCTCTGGCAGAGTCATATTATAAATCTGTCCCCTTTGAAATAAAAAAAGACCCACTGTTCTAAGCCAAACTTCCTATTATTATATGATAACCTAGCAAAATGTCTAACCTCACCAAATCCTGAGAACACAGAAGCCTATAAGGAATTGTTCAAGAAACTCTTTACAATCTTGTTAATAGAAGTATTGATGCAGCTATGCCCACTAGGAATAACCTCAGAACAAACTCAGAAAACAAGACACCCTGGTGAAATCCTAATATAAATAGGTTGTACAATAAAAGGAAGGAATTAATGGCAAAAGTTAGGAGACTCAGTGCCCAGCAGGATAAACACTCCCTCATCGATCTTAACAAATAACTCAAGAGACAAATCAAGTCTACTGTAGCCAAGTTTGAGGTAAGAATAGCCTTCCAGGCCAAGGACAACCATAAGGTTTTCTTTAGCTATGCCCACAACCTCAAAGGCAGTGCACAACAATGTGCAGAACGAATAGTACACAGAGCTACCTACATGGAGTCAGCAGATGCAGGAAATATACTGGCTGAAAAATTCAGCTCCAGTTTTAACCCCCACCCCCAAGCCACCCCGTCAAGAGATACCATCAAGGATAGCCATCAAAACTATCACTAGGGAGTAGGTCCGAAATGCATTCTCCAAGACCAAGAAGACTGTATCTATGGACCCCAATAATATCCCAGAATGCCTCCTAAATAGCATAAAACACAACCTCTCAGTGTTATTGGATTCACTTTTCAACCATAGCCTCCAGTCTGGCTTGGTGCCACACAGATGGAGAACTGCAACAGTCATCCCCCTGCACAAGGGTGGGCCATCTTACTGATTTTGGAAACTACAGACTTCTAAGTCTGACTAGTCTCATATGCAAAGTCATGAAAAGAATTATCATATAAATGATTAATAATGACATTGTAAATCTTCAGACACTGGATGCAACCCAACTTGGTTTTGTCAAGGGAGGCTCATGTCTACTCACCCTGGCAGGTACCTATGAAAAGGTCACCGAGGAAATGGGTGAGGGCAAAATAGTGCACACTGCCTACCTTGATCTGGTCAAGCAAAGCATTTGATTCAATTCCCCACTCAAGATTTGTTTAAAAAAAAAAATGGAATTAGGCATAAACCCATATGTTGCACACTGAGTAGTCAACTGTCACTCATATAGGTCCAAACGTTAGGAGAGGGTAGTCTTCCTCCTGAAAGAGACCAGTCACTAGCGGAGTCCCTCAGGGTATTGTGCTGGGTCCACTCCTTTTTAGCATCTACTTCTCAGAAGTCAAGGTCAGCATTAATGACCAAGTTTGCTGATGACTGCAAACTAGAAGTAGTCATAGACACCCTCCAAGACACTAACACCATTTAGGAAGGGCTAACACATACAAATTACTTGTGCCAAAAACCATGATTTAAAACTCAATGCTAAGAAATAGATAATAGTACCTTTGGAAAGTCAGCTACCCCAGGAAACTACCTCATTGACAACACACTCCTAAAAATATACCCAGTAGTTAGGGATTTGGGGACATATATAGATGGCAACCTGGGTTTTGACCAAAATGTTTCTAAGGTAGTAAGGAAATCATTCTATGTTGCTCAACTTATAAACAAGGATATAGCATTCAGGTCCAAGGAAGTCATTATTCCACTGTATTAAGCCCTCCTCAGGCACATCATTAAGTACAACTGTCCCTTCAGTATGTACCTGGCCAGACACATGCAACAACTGGAACAACCACAGAGGTTCCTCACAAAAAAGATTTCAGAGTATAAACAGCATGTCCTATGAGGATCACCTCAAAGACTTACCCCTATACTCTGCCTTCTACAGACTACTGAGGAGCAATCTATACCTGGTATACAAGGCATCCTTGGATCCTGCTCTGATGGACCTTCTGCATATCCACAAAGCAAACAGCATCAGAGCTACCTGACTCTGAGACTTAAACCCTGCCTGCAACATACATAGGACTTGTTGGAGGGACAAGTATGTTCCTCTTCTCTGGAATGGGGTTTCTCATCCAGGTGAAGCAGATCTCTTCCCTAACTATATTCAACAGTAAACTGAACAAGTATATGGGAAATCAGAAATTCACTCCTGATCTGGCTCCTATTTCTGTAATGGACAGAGGCAACCTGTAAATGCTTGACTAACCATGTTGCAACTTATATATAACCATTAAAATATGCCCCTAAAAATAACCTCTAGGGCACCAAAGAAACTTGCTGGTTACATCACAGAAGCTTGGCTAGGCTTGAAAGGACCTAGTGTGGTCATTAGTCTAGTATTTACCTACAAACCTGTGAATAAATAAGAATGTTTTCCATGTCAAGAACCTCAAGTCAGCCTGATTAGCTGGGTCAAACAGAGCAAGAGTTAGTTTTGTTTAACACAAAGTTAAGATCCCAAGGAGAAGTCACCTTCTTTCGAGGAAGCTTTCTGTGTAGCACCCCTTTCACAAGAATTTTCACATGAGAGTGCACTGAAAAAGGGGATCCATGGGCAAACATGATGAAATGTGTATCTTGATCAAGGAGTAAGACAAGCCATAGTATAGCAACTCTTACAAATAAATAAAACCAGAGAAACATTAGCCCTGAATGGGTGCTGGTTCATTTGCATTTGCTGGTATACGATTTTCTAGTACCAGGCTTTCCTGCCTCCATTAGTACCAGCTGCACATCCTCGGGGAAAAAAGGTATTAAGATCCTATCATCCAGGGGAGTTAGCTGCAGTTATTTGGGGTCAGGATGTATCAAACACTCCTGGTCTTGTGTGATGAAGTCCAGTCTGTGAGGAAGCTTGTGGTAATTGCCCCTTGCCAATTCCAGGAGAAAGGAGAGCCACTTTTGCCTTGGTCAGAAGGAAGTCACCACAATGATGTTTGGGGAGCCCTTTAGAAGTATGATGAATACTCATGGAAAGAGTGAAAAAAAGCATAAAGGAAATTCCTGTTCAAGGAAAAGAAAAGGCATCTGTCTTTCAGACCTTCTTGTATGACAGTCCTGGAGTAGAATTTTGCTAACTGATTATCTAGAGAGAAGGCAAAAAGATCTATTTTAAATGCTCCGCATAGATGGAACAATTCTTGGAAGACTCTCTGATTCAGTTTCCATTCATTAATAGAAGTCATGTTTCTGCTAAGCTTGTCTGCCAAACAATTCTGCTCTGACAGAATGGAGGTTACGTGTAAAGTAAGTTTGTGGTGAAAAGCTGTATCCCAGCCTTCTATGGCTACCCTGCACAGAGTGTAATATCTGGTTCCTTCTTGCTGGATGACAAGAGAGAAAAGAAGAATTAAGTCTGGTTGTTAAGGAGGACTCCCCTAAAAGGAAGAGGAAGTTGCCACTGCCATCTTTAGTCTTGATGGATTACTCTCAGAACCCATCTGTGTGAAATAACCTGCTGCCAAAGAGAGAGAAATGAAGATTCAGACTTTCTGGAAGAATTAAAGGACTACCAGGGAGAGAGGGGTTTGAAAAGCCAATCATATAGTCATTTAAACTAATTAGGCTGCCCTTTATTCATGGGGGGCTACTGCTTTCTTTCTGGAACTTTACAGCTACTGCTTTTTAAACATCTGCTTACCAGCAGACTGCTCTTACTGTTTATTTTGCTTTCTATTGAAATTAGGCCAGGGAGCGCAGAATCCCTTGGAAAACCTGGAGAAGGAGGGCTGAAAATCTGTGAATTAACTTCCCCTTCTCACATTTTCTAATGACCTCTACAGCAGAAGGTCTAAAAAGTAGCCTTTTACCGAAGAGAGAATTCAAAGTTTTCATTTTTGACATCATCTGGGAGGTTTTGCAAACACAACCAGGCAAACTTCTTGATAACAGTTGCAGTGGCAGTAGCCCTGGAAGTGACAGAAGAAATGTCATATTCACAGTTTAAATATCATGGGTAGTGACATCAGAAACAGTACAAGTCAAGTTACATAAAGCAGATTATTTCCTGACAAGAGAACACCACTGCAACAACATTCCTCATATTCTCACAAGTGGCCAGGGTAAACTTCAGCATTTGAACTTAACAGCCACGAATTCTAAAAAAAAAAAACAAGAGTTGCAGAAGCATACACTTTTTTTCCAAAATTTATCAAAATCCTTCCCATCCTTGTCAAATGAAGAGGGCTAGTGTTAACAAAATGCTTAGCAGTGGCTGGGTTTACTAAAACTATAGCTGCTGGGTCAGGTCTTGGATTACTGGATAAAAACGTAAAAGACTGAGAAACCCTGCATGATCTATATGCCTTTCTGGGGGCAGGAGGCTAACTGTCCGGAAAATTTCAGGCAGTGACAAAAACATCCTCCAAAGCTGAAAAAACAGGAGGAATAAGCATAGTTTCAGGAAATTCCATTTGTAATAAATCATAACATTTTCTGAGGGACTGAGAAACTTCACTGCTTTCCCACTGAAACAACTGACTCATTCTTCATATAGTCTCAGACAAACACAATCCTTCACAGGGACTACACAAAGTCACACTCTCTTTGGAATCTGAATCAAAAATCTCTGTCATTATAACATCACCTGTCCTTTCACAGTCCTTTTGGTGTTCAAATTATTGAATCTCTTCAGGAAAAGAATCACTTCTTCTTTTAACAGAGGCAAATATATAAAAAGGGTCAACAGCCTGCAATAAAGCCTGAGCTAAGCCCATTAAATTACTCATAGCCAACGTCACTAAAACAGAAGAAACAGACTAAGGATTGCCAGCAATAATCTCTCTATGGATTGGCTTAGCTTTCTGCCTAAGCAGAGAGTCATTCTCTGCCCTTTCTTCCAAGACTGACAAGACTGTCTCCCCCTGACCAGCAAGAACACACCAACAGCCACAAAGGACGTCTCTAACCTCTGATCCATGCTGGTTGTATGGACTAAACCAGTGGAACCCAAGGAGAAAGATAAGCAGTCCAAGAAACCAGCTTGGGCAACAAATAAACCACCCACTTGTGACTGAGGCACAATACCCGCAAGTGGCTAGCAGAAGGTACAGCTGAGGAACCAGTAGGCTATTCCATGGTTAAGCTGAAAAAGGTGCTTAATTCTCAGGGAAGCTAAGCACCAAATAGTCTGTAAACAGGCAAGTTGGAAAAAAAGCAACTTTTTTCCCTGAAAACAAAAACAGTAAAAAAGCACTTAAAATATTTTTTTTTACCACAAAAGTAAAAAAGCTACACTTCTGTTTAAAAGTGAAAAAAGTCACATAATTAATAAAAACAATTTTGCTAGCTAAAAATACAAATATTTTATATAAAAATATGTTTTTTTATGCAAAAAACTGAAGTATATTTTTTCCCCTGAAAGGAACAATAGCCAATTGCTTAATCCTCAAAAGCCCACAGAGAACCACAGGAAGGCTTGGAAGGGCTTGGTAGCCAAACCTGACTTTTGGTCAGTTCAGTTTCAGTTGACTATAGGTTTGGGCATGATGAAGGTACCCTGAAGCTTTGGAATCTGGCTGGCTTTTCTGTCCTTGGCAGGATATAACCCATACATAACTTTGGTTATTGCAGCAGTCATGAAATGAAGAATATTGGAAGCTGTTTTCTTTTGCTGTTCCTTGAATTTAGTGGTAATATTCACATAAAAAATAAATACAGAGTCCAACACACTTCATTAATTGTTCACTTAATAAAATGTCTGTTTTCAACAGAATTTTGTCAAATAGCATGTGCTTGTGAAAACCAATCCATACCAATGACATTTGAAATAACAGAAAGCACATTCTTATTTATTTATTTTTTTAATTAAGTCGTGTCCATGGGTTGATTTATTCTGACTTTTTTTAGTTGTTTATACTCTGAACTGGTTCTATTGTGCATTTTCTAAGGCAGGGATGAGTTTACATGTCAATTCAACATGAACAACGTAAACCAAACAGTACCCTTGTCACACAGACAGAACGTATGGTGTGCAAATCATCTTTGCAAACTGAACTTAATAACTAATCAATGACTGTTCCCAAGAAGAGATTAAGAGGCCATTTGCCCAACAGCTTACCTAAAAAGCACAGGCATTCTCAGCTATCTAACTCATTAGTATACCAAACATACACATTTAACATATAATACAGGCAGTGACAAGAAATTTTGCACAGTCACACAAGTCATTTATGGTATTTTCACTGTGCAAACACTGCACAACAGAGTAAGCAAAATGAACAGAGTACTCACACAGCACATATTGAGCAAAAGAGTAAACATAAAATAAGCACGCACATACACACATACACACACACACACACACACACACACACACACACACACACACACACACACACGCGCGCATTTTGTGCAATTCTTTCTGTGCTCTTACCTTATAAACTGTGCAAAAATTTGAACTGTAACTAATTATGGCCAGCTACCAGATTGCATCCCACCCTTTTCATAACATGTATTACCCTTGAAAAAAATCATTTTTCTTTTTATAGCCTTCCACAGCAGCTGCCCTGGGGGGTCAAAACAATAACCACAATCATGCACAGACTGGATAAAAAAATATGAACTTAGACTTCATAAGCTTAAAAGGAAGTAGCTATTCAGCTATGTGGCTCAAGCAGGATGCAGAAAGAAACATTATGGTGGTAGCCTGTACTGCAAGGAGACAAAAGTCAGCCAGGAAAAGTTCTGAAGCAGCCTGTCTTTAAAAGTTATCCTTAGAACAAGCACAACTGAAAGAAACATCTTTCATTATCCACATCTCTCTCTGTCTCCTACAAAAATATAAATTGTATCTAATGAAGACCAGACTGCACTCACACCCTTTCCTTAATATTATTACCCCCTGCTGTATATATTTTTTTCTTTTTTATAGCCTTCCTCAGAAACTACTTTGAGGATCCAAATAATAACCATACTTGTACTGACCGGTTACAAAAAATGTGTACATAAATTCCATAAGCTAGATTGGTAGAAGCTATGCAGTTACTTAACCCCTGCAAGACATTAGAAGAAGTGGGATGGAGACGTTGTGAAGGGAAGGGACAGAAGTCAGCTAGAGAATGTCCTGAAGTGCCATACCTTTGAAGGCTACCCACTGAACAAGCAACATCGAAAGAACTCTCTTTACACATTTGAATATGTCTCTATGTCTGTATATCTGTCTCTTTCCCCCACTCTCTCTCTCACACACACACACACACACACACACACACACACACACACACACACACACACACACACACACACACACACACACACACACACTACCTCTCAACTGTACACATTTTTGCAGAATGGCCAGATTTGTGCCTCATATTTTTGGTCCATTTTTCATAAAAATGTGGTCTTCTGGCAAATTAGTGGCAAATCATTAAAGACTGACGTTAGAAAATAATGACAGGTATTTGAGTTTCAGACTTCATGCCCTTCAGAAAATTCATGTTAATCCAAAACCTGTTATTCTATCAACTTTCTAAGTTTGTAATAGCAATATTTAAAACCTGTCCCTATTTTTGGACCTTTGTCCCATTTTTATATATGGCTTTGTCCAGATTTCTTGCTCTAACAGGTTGAGAGGTATGACTACACACAAACATACATATGCATACACACAGACCACAGACTTCATAAACAGTGGTGATTATAGTTCTTTCAGTGTTTGGAATTTTTAAGTATTTCAATTCATGATCCTTTTAGATTTCAATTACAAATGGAACTTACAAAGGAGGTATAAGTCATTTTAGTTCAAGTAATTTTATTTGAAAATATTGCAGGATAGAGTTGTATTATGTCCATTAGATGACTTACAGTTACACGTCCCACATATTTCAAAGGCAGCAACTCTTAGATTTGGAAGGGTGGTAGAACTTGTTTTATTAAACAATTTTGAATGATATCATAACCATATGGCATGAGTGAGGACTTTATAAACCAGCCAACATTTATTTTTAGACATCTCCTCAGTTTTGGAGTTTACAGGGTATCCCTTTTTTAACAGCATCTTTTATTACAGACTCAACTAAAAACTCTACCAGGGCAAGTCTTTCACTTAGCTCTCCCAGACTGCTTTCTCTTTACCTATATATGATATCAATCCTGGTATCGAAAGCAGTCTCAAACCTGAATTCCAAACTTCTTTTTTGCCTCATATCACTGTATTACCTTTCCTGCTCTAGTTATTTCCTCCCAGGGTCTTGGTTCCTTTGTCATTTTTTCCAGTAAATTCCAGTCCTTTTGTCTATTGTCTGTACCTCAACTTGCAGTCATCCCTATTGGCAAAATCTTTCTCCATTCCTGTGTAGGTGTAGTTCTTAGAATAGTTTCAGCTACTTTATGAATATATTGTTTTTTTTTTAATTTCTCCAAATCTTTGGGTTTCTAATACCATGATGGGAATGGTACCCCATTCCTAAGTCAAAGTATGATTAAAGTTCATGAAATTAGTATTGTTTCAATCTTTGATGTCAGCCAGAAATGCTCTCTGTAGCACCTGCAATGTGCCCAGTAATGACTCCTTCTGCAATTCATAGAGAGTTACATGTACTGGTAACATATCTAAATACGACTGTAGATTCTTTTTTATAAGACCTGTTGCTCCTACTACTATTGGAACTGTCTGGGTATCTTTCTTCCACATTGTTCTCATTTCTGCCTGCAAATCCTGATATTTTAAGACTTTGTGTCTCTCTGTACGCAAGACATTGTAGTCACCAGGTATAGGGATTTCAGTGATCAATGCTACTTTTGTCTTCTTTTCATGGACCACTATATCTGTTTTTCTCACAACTATCTTTTGAATTGTTGGTAATAGGTGATCCCATGTGATGTAGACTTCATAATTTTCTATGCTGCTTTGTGGCTCATGTTTCCATTGTTTTTCAGCTACTTCAATATTATAATGTTTGCAATCCCTAGTGCAACAGTCTTGCCACATTATTATGCCTTTCAGTATACAGTCCTTCTGCCATTAGTATATAACAACCAGCAACAAGGTGTGTAACTGTTTCCAATTCTGTTTTACAAAACCTACATTTGTCTGTTTCTCCCACATGTTCAATGGACTTTGTAAACCAACGTCTACGTAGCCCACTGTCTTGGCCTGCCGATATTAACCATTCACCTTTTGGTTTGAATTTGCCTCTCCTTAACCATTCCTGTGTTTAATCCTGATCAATTTGAGGTTCTTCCAGGAGTTTTCCATACTTGCATCTATATATATATATATATATATGCATTTTCCACATTTCTTGCCTTCTCATCTGATCCCTCACTTTAGTCTTTATTTTGTTTTTTGGCACATACAGTTGCTGCCTGATTGTTATCTGCTGCTGGTTAGATTTCTGTCACCGCTTGATGCCAAAATGCTTCTGCTAGACTAATAAGGGAAGTCATCTTAGATTTATTTTCCTCATGTTTCAAAACTTTCGTTATGTTTTGGTCTTGTAAGGTCTACAGATATGTATGCTGTCCCACAACTGCAGATCTAGACATGTAATCAATTTCAAGGAGGTCCATACCTCCTTCGGAAACAGGGACTATATAATCTTGGTATGCAATGATTTTTATAACTCATGTGATGAGCATGAGCATCCTTCTTGTTTTCCTCTTTAATCTATTCAACACCTTTTGGGCCCAATCAATCACTTCAAAACTGTAAGTTAGGACAAGAAGAGAAAATCGATTTGAAGCTTGAATTTTGTTCCTAAATGTCAATGCTATTTTCAGGATTAAAAGTCTTCTAAAATATTCCTTACTAAGTTTTATTTGCATTTGTTCATGTGTTATTGTTGATCCTTCATCAATTCCCAAATACTTATACACTCCCTCTTGCTCAAGTTCTTTTATATCACATTCTTGTACCAAACTGATGTTTTCTTGGTGCTGCAGCTTTCCTGCTTTAAAGGTTGCTTTTGCATATTTATCAAGACCAAAGGACATTCTTATATCATCTGAAAAAGTTTTGACTACTTGCAGTTGTGCTTTCAGTTCCTCATCTGATGAGCTATACTGCTTTAAATCATAGATAAAGAGTATACAGCTTTAAATCATCGATAAGAAGATTAGAAGTCTTTACATTTTGTTGCTTTCTGGGAGCCAAATTATAGCCATGACCTAATCTGTTAAACAGACAGTTTAATGGGTTAAGGGCAAAGCAATAGAGCGAAGGTGACAGACAGTCACCCTGAAATATCCCCCTTTGGATTTTAATCTCTGGAATAATAATTTGTCCTTTATCATGGCTATCATGGCTTAACTGCAAAGTGATTTGCCACTGTTTCATGGTCACTGTGATATAGTTCATCAGTGTAGGGTGTATCTTATACATTTTTAAGCACTCTTTTATCCATGAATCTGGGATATCTTCAAATGCTTTTTTGTTTCAATCCATCACATACTTGGATTTTTCCCTTTCTGCAGTACTTTTTTCCCCTTTTTAGTTTTCCACTATGATTTTATTTAGTAACAAATTATTCTTTGTTCCATATGACTTTCTTTAACTGCACTTTTGTTCCATTGCCATAATTGAGTTTGCTTCTGAATGACTAGTCATAAACTCTGTCAGCATCAATTCCAGTGTATAGTTTATACGTTGTCAGATGGCAAGTTATTGGTCTATAATTTGTAGGGTAGCTTCCAGGTTCACTCTTAAGTAGGAGCACTGATTTCCCGTTGTTAGCCAGGCTGGTGTCTGTTCAGTGTCACTCGTCCTTCTCTATCATATGAGACAAGCAGGCGTGGGGTTTTGTTTAGATGAATTAATACATAGAAACACATCAGGATGGACTGCAGCATCATAAACTACAAACAAACTGGTTAAAAGACATACCTTACGTAGATACATGCTTAAATCTCAACAGCTTACTACAAAATGGCAGTCTAGCTTGCACATGCTCATTGCTCAGTATTTATAAATGTGTGTAAGCCCTTGGGTAGCTCCTTAAAGGTATATACACACGTACTAATCTACAGTCAGGATGCGCATATAAATAGTTTTTACTCATGGCTAAATCTTTGTACAAAGACATTAATACTTTTAACTGGAAGTTAGATACTGCATCTTGGCCTGGGTTTTTAAAATTAGAGAATTTTCTTAACTTTGTTTCAATCTCTCTGGCTGTTATTTCATCCCATTTAATATCCTGTACCTTTGAACTTCTTATTCTTTCTTTTACTTCTTCTATCCATTTAGCATCTTTGTTATGTTCCACAGGATCTTCATAAATACTTCCCCAAAATGTTTCTTCTTTTTTGGTGGTCTTTCAATTCCTTTTACCTTGTTTCCCAATTCTCTATAACACTTTTTTAGGTCATCAATAAATTGCTTATTTTGTACTTTTCCTTTATATTTATCTGTGTATCTTCTACATTTTTCTACTTGTGCTGATATTTTTAGTTTATTATTTGCAATAGTGCATGATAAATCCTGATCTGTTATAACACTGTGCATTGCTTTTATTACGTCTATCTTTCTGAATATTTGTTGTTGATATGTTCCCTCTTCTATACGCTTCTAACAGTGACACGTCTTGTCTTAATTGCTTTATAGTTTTCTCTATTCGATACTTCCATGATAGTATTCAATTTCTCCCCTTTCTTTCCCTTAATGAGTTCCCAAAGGATACAATAATGCATTTTTTATCCACTGTTGTTTATAAAACTAACTGGACTAAAACATTTTCACCGCTTGTATATTACTATCCATTTCCATAAGAGCTTCCAGTATCTCAATTTTGTATTCTTTTCTTTAGTCTCTTCTCACATATCCTTAGCTGTCATTACAAAATTGTTTTTAATTCATGCACCTAAATACCTCATCTTATCCCGTCTCCATAAATATAAGTATTGGTCAATCAATTCATGTGTGAGTACATAGTTTACCTCTATAGCCTTTATTTTATCTTCTTTAATCTTTTATCCTAAAATGACAACTGTATCAAAATATTCCACAATACCAAAATATCCTTTTCCTGGATTTTTCAAACAGAAATTAATATCATCTGTAAATAAAGCTATTTTTATTATTAATTTATATTATTCAGTTTGTGGGCCCATTACGTTCTTTGCCAGTGGTTCTAAATACAAAGCAAACAACAACAGGAAAGGGGATACCCCTGCCTTGTATCTATGCTCAAACACAGTTTTTTTGGGATAAACTTCCCATCTTAATTCTTGCCCCTGAGTTTTAACTTATTCTCTTAATGAACTGCATTATTCCATCAAAGAATACAAATGCTACCATTGCCCTACTTATAAAATCCATTGAATGCTTTCTCTGCATCAAGATTCACCAGCAATATCAGTATTTCTTACATTTACCTTCTCGCTAGATAATCACTGTTCCATTAATGCTGTCAAATGTTTTCTTCTCCCTCCACAAAGCCACATTGATCCAGATCTATTAATTCTGGTAACACCTTCACCATTCTCTTAGCTAGTATAGACATAAGCACGTAATAAATATAGTTTAGAGGGGTCTGTATAAAGTTGGGTCTGAACAGTCCTTACCCTCTGTGGGTAATTTAGCCACCACAGCTTTCTTCTAAGATGCTGGCACTCCCTCCTTTTAAAATACTGTTAAACAAACTTTCAGACCTTTATCACTTTCTTCCTTCCCAACTTCCAAACATCCAGAGGAATACTATCTGTTCCTGGTGACTTCCTCGTTGGTTGATTATACATCAGTCTTTTATCTCTTGCCTTCCTGACTTAACTATTAACTGTTGACCTTCATCTTCCCCTGTCCTTAACATAAATAAGACTTCCATAAATATTTCCATATCTGCATTTTCTCAGGTTCCACATTCCTCTGTTCATACCAATTTCATAAAATGTCTTAAACATCTCTAATGTTTCTATAGGATCTGGTTATTTTTTTATCATAGGCTGCCTAAGTTTGGTGATAATCTTTTGTATTTTCTGTTGCGTAAGTCATTATTTTAAAAGTATTTGCACTCTGAAGTTATTATCAAAAAAGAACTGCTTGACAGCAACCTTTCTAATCCATGGATATTATCCAAATATTCCATTTATTTTCCATTTAGCACTCTACAGTTGCTCCTCTTTTTGCTGTATGAGATTCCCCTTATTTGGTAATACTTTAACCTTTGTCAACCCCTCCAAATAACTCCTATTACTTCCTTCCCATATATCTTTCTTTTTTATTTCTACCTGTTTTTAAACTCTATTTTTATTTTATCCCACTCATTAGCTACCTTTTCTAAAAAAAAAAAATCAGCTTTCCCTAATAATTCTCGAATCATTCCCACTACCCATTGCTTAAATTTCTCTCTTTTTAACATGTAAGTATGAAGGCAGCAGTATCTCATTTTTAATAATTTTTAGAACCACATCACCATGCTAAACTAGCAAAAACCACAAAACTCAGGAGCTGAATTCGCAGCCATGTTACTTTATTAAAAACATTTAGCACTTTCGTCCCTCAGGACTTCATCAGACTACAATAATGACTATGACATCAGCTTATATATAGTGGTTGTGAATTCAGCTCTCGAGCTTCATGGTTTTTACTCATTTTTACTTAATTACCTTACATCTTTATTTTAGCTTTTAATGGTGCATGATCTAGAATAGTTATTCAATGTGTAACAAAACTTTCAGTTAAACACAGATGTTCCTGTTGATTATAATTTCTATCCAATCTAGCCCAATTATTGTATCATGGGGAATAATATGGGAATTCTATTTTTTTTCCTTGCTTATAGCTTTAAATCCATTTACATTCTATGATAATATGGAGATAGTAGCCATTATGATAGAAAGCTATTACTCCCACCAATTATACATGACAGTTCTTCTGAATATGTATATCCAACTTTTAGCTCATATGCACACACTAATGTTTGGCAGGCTGATCTCTGATGCAGTTGCTTCTTCTCATCTCAATTTGAACCAATGTCACATTTTCAAGATTTTTTGCTTCAATAAAAACACTCACACAAAAAAATCTAAATAGATTTTCAGAAACCTCCCCATCCTCTCTTAACATGCAACAAGCACACAAAACTATATGCATTTTTCAAAAAATGAAGTTTACCCCAACAGATAGGAGCAGATGTCCCAAATCAATGCCTGCACCCACAGTTATCACCTCTTCTACAATTAAAGGTTACCCATGCTACACTACATATTGCAGCACATGTTCTTATACAGGTTATTTGTTCTTTTCTTATCTCTATTCCCCTCCCAGATGTGAAAAACAGCTTACATGCTTTCAGCAAATATCAACTTTTAGCACTAAGAAAAAGTGTACTGATTACCATTAAATAAATACACAGAACTATACAATATTCTATTATAAGCATTAAAGTATTAAGGCAGCTGGTGTGGCAACTTCTTAGATATCTTATTCACTTTCCACAGTTAATAATATCATTTATTTTTAATGAACTGCTTGTAAAAGTATCTTTAAATGTTAATTACACTGAACCGTGTGCATTTCTTGTCTCCAAGTAAAAGCAGCTGGCAATGAGGAAAAAAACAGATAGTAACTTTTCATATGCAGGAAAGAATCTTTGTAAATTTCACTTAAAACACATTGTTCAGACTTAGCATGCTTAATTGATTATACCTGCAGAATTCTTGTCCCCCACAGGGAGCATTGCTAATGGAAATGAAATAGCTAATGACTTTGTAAATAAAATAAATATACCATTTATCATGCCTTTCATAAATTTGTCTTATTTCAAACCTATTTGTTTTAAAAAATATCTACAACTTAAACCAAAGGCATTATACTGGATATCCACCCCTGTAAAAACAGTGAAGATTATTATTATCTTAATATTACAAATAATCAATAAACCTTTACATGAAGCACAACAACCCAAGATCACAACATTATATGAACTTTAACTTGTTCCTTTCCAGCTTTTCTTACCTTGTCACAGTGTAAAGCTTGCATATGTTACAGCTAAGAAAAATTACTTCCTTGCTTTAATATCTTTAGCATATATAGCATTCACTGATAAAAGTTCACTACCTCACACTTAAAATATCTCTGATTGTACCCTATACAAAACTGGTGTACAACAATAGACACTTATATCATGAAAATTGCATACAAATATTAATAAGAACAAAAACTGTTTTCCTATATTTACATCAGACTTTTCAGTGTCCTTATAAACATTAATGTCATAAAGTGATGTATATGGTTTACAGTTCACCCACCAGTTTAACACAGTCAACAAAATTCCAATCTCTGTCAGCCACTTCTTCCCATAAAGCCACATTGTTGCTGGAAGTCTTCCTGGTAATCCCCATCTCCCAGCTGAAGTCTCTGATTCAAATCCAATGAGCTATTGATTATGTTAGTCATTTATTGTGCCTTTTCTGTCACTCAGACATTTTCCTTTTGAACAATGGAAAAGGTTTAACTGGCAAAGTATCTCAGTAGGCTTTATTATTATAAGAACAATGAAAAGCAGAGTCCCCTTCTGCTTGCTGGCTCACTCTTTGCTAGCTAAACCATATATTTCTCCTTAGACTGTTCTGCATCCCAGATGTATTTAATCCTTCAAGAAAACAATATTATGAATCCAGTAGGATACAGCAGTTTGAGTTTTACACCTATTCTCAACATTCCCTAATCGCTGTGGCAAACTTGCTTCTTTTCTACCTGGTGTACAGTACAAAATCATTTTCCACAAACACTTTATTGTGCCCAGTTGTTAATACATTTCCTTAATACCAGACTTTTGTCAGGCACAACTCTTTCTGCTGGTATGATTGCATGCTTACTAATATCAGTCTTGGCTGCTTTGTCATAGTTAGGTTTAGACCATACACTAGATGTGCCATTTCAACATAAATTCTGCTGTGGAACACCAGTCCAGTTCCTTATTTGTACTTTCATAAAATGACTATGGTCTGCTCCTTCCAGTTTCTCTGGTTCTAAAAAAGCAAGATTTATTTGCATGCTCTGTCTTATAAGTCTACTATTTTTTTAAAAAAAAAAAGCTCTTCTTGAAAAGCATCATGCTCAGCCAACCTTTTCTTTATTTCAACCTCTGATTTTTACATTTTTATCATCTCATCTGAATACCTGTTGTTATTTGACTGTACATATATATATTCAATTTTTCACTTATTTTAAACAGCTCTGAGTGCATCTGATTTATTTTTTACTCTAAATTACTGGAAACCATCTTTTATAGTAAAGCTGAAATGCAAACTGCTTTTGGCTAACCAGCTGCAGGATTCTTACCATCTAGAGTTTTCTGTTTTCCTTTTTTGGATGATTTTATGTTACTTTCTCTATAGTTCATCTTAGCTGGCATTGAGGCAGTGTAATTATAGGCCAGTAACAGAATTTTATACATTTTGATAGGTTTAGTGGCTTTTCTTAGGAATTGCACTTTTAGAAATGGGAGAGATTGTATCAACCTGTTGCGCACTGTGCATCCATCTTGGAAGTCCTCATCTTTGTCATTACTGAGAAAAATCTAAAAAAATCTAAGAAGTCTTGCAGCTAAACTGAGTATTTTTTCAACAGTTGGTATATTAGTGGAAGCTGAGGAAGAATCCAGTGTCTTTTTCTTCAGAAGAACATTAGATACATGACTAGTGGCAAATAGTTAATTAAAGGAAATGTGAAAAAGAGACACATGCATTTTGTAGACTTGTTAGGATCAGAATGATTCCAGAATGAAATAGTTACCTGGAAGCCTGGCCCAAAACGTAAGACAGTTCTGAGAGTTTAACTAATAAAGTTTGAGCATCATGGTAGAAAGCTGTTGAAGGCTCACACACCCACTGTGGTGGTTTCAAAATCACAGTAATTTTACCCAAAATATATAAAAATTTCAGTGAACATTATGTCAGAGTGCATGTATGACTTACAGTGAAATCAATGAGAATAAAAAAAATCATTGCAAAGGTTTACATATTAGGAAGATATAAAAGCAACAAAGAAACAGCATGGAAAATCTGCAAGGATTGTATTGGGTAGAATATCAGCAAGCACAAACAAATTAACAGTACAGAAATCAAAGTAATTACATTTCCTTATACATAGCTGGTTATACCACCATCCACAGAACTGTGTATAGTTAAAAATTATGCAGGGCAGGGGGTATGCTTACTTGTTTATTTACTGACATAGTTTAGACAGATGTTCCTAAAGGAAAATTCAGTACTGAGCTATATCTAAAAGTATGTTACTGCAAATGCTATTGTACATTTCTGAGCAAATAGTTCTACATTTGTCCTACGTTAATTGTATTATCTGGCTTCTCTGGCCCAAGTCATGACTGAAAAGGGTCCATGGACCAGTTTACCTACCCAGCTAACCAATGTTAAATAAACAAATAAAATGAATAATGTAGCTAGTCAACTAAATTGTTTCTGGGAATCTGATGTATCCAGAGATAACCCATGCACAGATGAGGTGAGTATGGTAACTTCACATAGGCCTGAACCCCAGATGCTAAAACTTGAGACAGACATCCTACCACTGAGTCACCATAGTGCCAAAAGGATGGCAAAAAATGGCATCTGTAGTGCATCAAAAGTCATAGAAAAGCGGGTACTATAAGAGTGCAGCTTATACAGTCCGGAGGAAAAGGAAACAGAGGGGAGCATGACTGCAGTCGTCAAGTACCTCAAACTGCCAGCTCAGTGGCATACAGGTGATAAATCTCTGACTACCAGCCAGACATTCTGGGATAGATTCACAGCCAAGTAAAGTATCTAGTGGCGGAGGGGAGGGGAGAGCAGAGGAGAGGAGCGGATTTCTTGGAACTCTCAGAGTACTTGATAAATGCCGTTAAGCAGAGTACAATAATTATAAAATTGTAGTATCTCAGGGTATTCCCCCTTCTCTGTGGTACATCTGTCTTAGTAAATATAAGTAGTATGTGGCTGCCCTGTGTCTCTGCAAACCATGACTCCTCAGAACCACTTTCTCCCTTGTATTAGAGGGGAAAACTAGGATTGCTTGAAATACTGGCACATTATTTTGGGGACATTCTCCTGCCCCCAATGGTGGGTGACCATGGATTGGCATATAAGTTCAGGAGGTGTAGGGATCTTGTCCCCCATGTTGGAGTTGCATGGAGCCTTCCCTCAGCAAAAAAAAATGTTTTCAGCCTGTGCCTTTTCTTTGAATAGTACAGACATCTTTTGATGTGCCATGATCACGCACATATTTTTTAAGTGATTGCATTTTTGAGGTCCTATAGTAGCAGTGCAGTGGGGATGTAGGGGGTGGAAACCTTTGTAATGAGGGTGCCGTGGGCTGAAGCTCCCATGCAGAAACACTTAAAAGGCGCAAGACTTTCAGAAATTGATGAGATTTGTTTTAGAAACCTCAGTTTCATTTTCAAAGTTTTGGGATTAACAGTATTGGCTCTTATATCCGTGAGAGAAAGGTAGGTAAGCATGCCGTGGGTACCCTTCATCTCATATCATAATTCCCAATGATGATCAGAGGCCAGGCAGAGGTGTATGTAAGAGAGGCAGGACTTTCGGAGGGTTTATGTCACTCATGGAAGTAGGTGTTGGGCACTCTCCAATGCCAATTGTACTCTAAGCCCCTGACTGTCAATGGGCACATGCAGCAAGGAAAGTATTGCAATTAATAAAAAAAAAACATTTTTTGTGAGTGATGCTGTCATTCCTGGTACTCACCTTTCCCAATGAGAGAACAAATGGTACACAGAGCTATTACAGTTGAAGAATGACTAGACCAACTGATGCCTGGGGACACGGCTTTAATGTCAGAGGAAATCACAGGAAAAACATTGTATAATATATATATATATATATATATATATATATATATATATATATGTATAAAGAGATGTTACAGCTCTGACGGAACAAGATGGATGGCTCACTGGAAATGTAATGAAGTATTATTTCATTGGCAGGATACCTGCAGATATACCAGAGTTATAAGCAGTGGCTGAATTCAAGGCTGCATATATCTGGCACAATATATTCCATATAAGGATGGAATCTAGATAATGAGATAAGCTGCTAAACCACAACACCCACAGACTGGCAGTTAGCAGAGAGGATTAAGACGATGAACTGTTAATGAGCTATTCTCTGTTGTACCATGTTTGATTCCATTAGCCTTCATTTGCCTACTCTGTGACCTTGAGCAAGTCTCTTAACCAGACAGTGCTTTGGGGCAATTGAGAAATTTGGTTTAGGATCCTTAATGTTTTCCTGAAGTTTATACCTCTTAATTGCCATTGAAACTATGAACCTATAATAAGTAAGATAGCACCTGCATCTTATCCAATGACAAACGGCCATTCTAGATTAATCAGTAATAAATCACCATGAAGCACAGTCATAGGGTCATAGATTAGGTTCATAGATTAGTACTAGGCTAACTGCCCTTGTGGGCCATTTTCAGCCTAGCCAATTACCCCATGTGAGAATCAAACCCTGCACTTTATGTTTGTAAGGTAAACATCTTAACCATTATGCCAACCTCCCACCCTGTCAAAAAGCCAAAGCTTTCATTCAGATATCCAGGTATCGCGTAGTGGTCCAAGTTATGGTGGAGGTTGCTAGGGTGAGTGACAGTGAGCAACCAACACTGACTTATCAATTGGGGGAGGTGAGAAAGGCTGCTTGAATTGCCATACTGGTGGTTCCTAGCAGAGACTTGGTTAAATGCTCCATGGAAGCACCGTCTCAGCCGCACATGAGGACCATCAAACAATTTCTGCCATTGTAGGCGGGTAATCTCTGCATCACCCACACTCAGGTATGATCTATTGCATAAGCATATTACAGGTATAAAAGCAAATTATAAGAAGGTGGGTTTGGCATAATGATTAAGGCCTTCACCTTATAAACGCAAAGTACAGAGTTTGATTCTGACCTTGAATAATTGGCTAGGCTTAAAATGGTCCTTTAGGGCAGTTAGCCTAGTATTTACCTTTGCACCTATAAGAAGATCAAATGTACAGGGTTACACATTGCAATACGGCATGCACTATAATATAGTTATTGAAATGAGTCTAGCTAAAGTATTTGTACCTAACACAAAGATAAAACGCACACACACTCACACACACAGGTAGTGTGCTAAACGGGGTACCAAGAACTTGTCCTGCTGGATTTATAAGCAATATACAAATCTATCCTGTGTATCAGTAGAACTAGCTGTAGTACACTTAAGAATTAGGTTATACCTGAAATTGCACAGTAGGAAACTTTTGCAGAAATGCTTAATGGGCAGTTTGAATGAAGCCAAGGTTTCGAGATTTCTCAAAGTGAAAGAGACACTGTTCCAGCCTGACTCGCAGGAAGCAGCAGGGGCCTTATCACCATTATGAATACGACACTTAATTTAATCATATGTTGTGTGGAGCATCTACGATTTCCACTTGGCATGTGCCATTATGGAGGGTCATCAAGGTCAGGGTGTGACTTTTTTTTGCATCAGGTTATGAGTAAAAATTGCCTGAGTATACCGAATCTTTGTTTGGAGGCATGGTCAGTCCAGTTTTTTCAGTACTTTGCAGTAATGGGTTGAAGTGGGCAGCCAGGTAGCAAATTTTTCTATTCTGTTTTATGTAACATTAAATTTCTGTGTCACATATTTATGACCCATAGCTTGCTCCTCCCCTTTTCCTACTTTCTAGTCAGGTTCATATTAAAAGCTCGAAGGTCCTCTTCGTCGAATACGAAAAGAGCTACACATATTTACCGAACCACGAATACACCGAACACTGTAAACCGGGAAATTTAAAATCACGAATCGTCATACTCGGCCAACCCCACCGCCAGCGACATACTACCTACCCAAACAAACTAAATAAACAAATACATACACTATATCTATGCACTTACCTTAACCCGCACCCTAACCCTAAGGTCTGTAACTATTGCACATTTACCCTACAGAGATATACCCAAACAAAAATAATCCACACACATACACTTAACAAAATCTTACTTCTAACCCTACATTAAACCTTAAATACATTACCTACCTATGCACTTACCTTAACCCGCACCTTAACCCTAAGGTCTGTAACTATCGCACACTTACCTTACGGAGCTATACCACAGATGGGCCAACTATGACAAATTGACATTTTGAATTTCCCGATTTGGAACGTTTGCTGTTTTCGCTGTTTGCGCAATACGTGCTGCTCTTTTCGTATTCGCTGAACAGGACCTTCGATCTTCTAATATGAACCCTTCTAGTCTATACCTTTCCTTTACTTTTATAAATTCAACAGATATCCTCAAGTACAGACAGCATAACAGTGTAGTTCCAAATAATGCATTGCTAATTAGCAGTCTGTGGAGCTTGGTGCCATTCAGTCATGGGACACAGTAACATGTGCAGCTTGGCAGCTACAAGTACTTCTTTCCATTGCAATATATTAGTCTGAGTTTTATTTAACTTGCTTGATTTTTTTGTTAACCAGGTTAGCCCACTAGACTAGACTAGTGTTTTCTTTTCAGGGGAGCTTCAAGATGGTATTAAAACTACTCTTTACATTTTGTCTACTTGCAAGATGAGGCTATGTAGCACACTGCCATTATATAGATTATCTTTTGCATTTTCAGGTATAAATTTCGCTGCATGGCTTTGTCTGCTTTCACAGTTAAACTCCACAGCTAGGTCCACTTTCATACATGCTGCCTGTCTCATTTATACACCCTGATGTGTAGCTAGCTGTTCATAAGCGATGAACATCTTCATTTTGGATATTCATGGATTTCTTGTGCCACTATACAGTGCTGCATAGCTGTGAAAGTTTGGAACAGAGATGCAGCACATCTTTATACACCCCAGCCTAAGTGTTTCACTACCTCTGTCTCACACAGTAGTTTGGGCCTTCTCTGTCTTTAATTACTTACCCTTGTATAAAACGTCCAGCCTATGCATATTAGCATGGCACATGACATGTAGGAAGCAGAGCAGTTTATACATTTGTTATTATTATGTACTTATTTGCCACTTAATAAAAGCTTCTGCCACTGTCTTCTTGGCTGTAGGTGACAGAAAAGGTCTGACAGTGTACCATACCCTTTTTACAAGGTCTGACAGCTTACCGTGCCCTCCTTACAAGGTCTGACAGTGTACCGTGCCCTTCATATAAGGTCTGACAGTATACCGTGCCCTTCTTATAAGGTCTGACAGTGTACCGTGCCCTTCTTATAAGGTCTGACAGTGTACCGTGCCCTTCTTATAAGGTCTAACAGTGTACCGTGCCCTTCTTATAAGGTCTGACAGCTTACCGTGCCCTCCTTACAAGGTCTGACAGTGTACCGTGCCCTTCTTATAAGGTCTGACAGTATACCGTGCCCTTCTTACAAGGTCTGACAGTGTACCGTGCCCTTCTTATAAGGTCTGACAGTGTACCGTGCCATTCTTACAAGGTCTGACAGTGTACCGTGCCATTCTTACAAGGTCTGACAGTGTACCGTGCCATTCTTACAAGGTCTGACAGTGTACCGTGCCATTCTTACAAGGTCTGACAGTGTACCGTGCCCTTCTTACAAGGTCTGACAGTGTACCATGCCCTTCTTACAAGGTCTGACAGTGTACCGTGCCCTTCTTACAAGGTCTGACAGTGTACCGTGCCCTTCTTATAAGGTCTGACAGTGTACCGTGCCATTCTTACAAGGTCTGACAGTGTACCATGCCCTTCTTACAAGGTCTGACAGTGTACTGTGCCCTCCTTACAAGATCTGACAGTGTACCGTGCCATTCTTACAAGCTCTGACAGTGTACCGTGCCCTTCTTACAAGGTCTGACAGTGTACCGTGCCCTTCTTACAAGGTCTGACAGTATACCGTGCCCTTCTTACAAGGTCTGACAATGTACCGTGCCCTTCTTATAAGGTCTGACAGTGTACCGTGCCATTCTTACAAGGTCTGACAGTGTACCGTGCCCTTCTTACAAGGTCTGACAGTGTACCATGCCCTTCTTATAAGGTCTGACAGTGTACTGTGCCCTTCTTACAAGGTCTGACAGTGTACCGTGCCCTCCTTACAAGATCTGACAGTGTACCGTGCCCTTCTTGCAAGGTCTAACAGTGTACCGTGCCCTCCTTACAAGGTCTGACAGTGTACCGTGCCCTCCTTACAAGGTCTGACAGTGTATCGTGCCCTCCTTAAAAGGTCTGACAGTGTACCGTGCCCTTCTTATAAGGTCTGACAGTATACCGTGCCCTTCTTATAAGGTCTGACAGTGTACCGTGCCCTCCTTACAAGGTCTGACAGTGTACTGTGCCCTCCTTACAAGGTCTGACAGTGTACCGTGCCCTCCTTACAAGGTCTGACAGTGTACCGTGCCCTTCTTACAAGGTCTGACAGTGTACCGTGCCCTCCTTACAAGGTCTGACAGTGTACCGTGCCCTTCTTACAAGGTCTGACAGTGTACCGTGCCATTCTTACAAGGTCTGACAGTGTACCGTGCCCTTCTTACAAGGTCTGACAGTGTACCATGCCCTTCTTATAAGGTCTGACAGTGTACCATGCCATTCTTATAAGGTCTGACAGTATATCGTGCCCTTCTTATATGGTCTGACAGTATACCGTGCCCTTCTTATAAGGTCTGACAGTGTACCGTGCCCTCCTTACAAGGTCTGACAGTGTACCGTGCCATTCTTACAAGGTCTGGCAGTGTACCGTGCCCTTCTTATAAGGTCTGACAGTGTACCGTGCCCTTCTTATAAGGTCTGACAGTGTACCGTGCCCTTCTTACAAGGTCTGACAGTGTACCGTGCCCTCCTTACAAGGTCTGACAGTGTACCGTGCCATTCTTACAAGGTCTGACAGTGTACCATGCCCTTCTTCTCACTGATGCTTTTTTTACAGCAGCTTCTACATGCACTACAAAATGCAGACAGCTGTCAGTTTTAGTACCTACAGATTTCCAGCTATCTATCTGTTTGCCTTGATGCTGTCTTTATCCTCATAAAAGTAAGTTATAGGATGCCTTTAATATATATACTCTGAAATTTTTTTTTCTTACACTTTCTGTTTAGCAGTAGTTTACTGTCTAATCGGCTGCAGACAGAGTTGAAACCTAACCTAACACTTGGTGGTGACATCACCAAAACCCTGGCGCATCCACCTCAGCCAAACCCCCCCCCCCAAATTACCAGCAAGTTACAAACCTATAACTGATAGGTCAACCAACTCTCTCCTGGCTTGTCATCTTAACATCAGAAGTATTAACAACAAGGTACATGGACTCCATGCACTCCTAGCTGTACACTCCCCTGAGATTCTCTGTTTATCTGAAACCTGGTTAAAATCCAGCATAACAAATAATGAAGTGCTACCACCTGGGTATAACATATACAGGCTGGCTCATGCTTCCAGGAAAAGGGGTGGGGTAGCAGTTCTATATAAATCTGCATTGAACGTCACCATTGAAGCTTTACAACCACCACAAATTAATAACTCACAGATTCTTGCCACCAAACTACAAATTAATAAAAATAAATGTATTTATATCATCTGTATGTACATTCCCCCAGGTAATAATGTAGTTATACTTGATGACACCCTTCACTGGCTAACATGTCACTACCCCCAAGAAACCATACTACTCGGAGACCGTAACAAAGACTGGAATACCTGTTCCTCAGACTCCCCAACCACCCATGTTAACCTGCATGCATTCTCTCAAATCATCATAACCCCTACCAGGATAGGAAAACCGAACCAAAAAGAAAGCATACTTGATTGGGTACTTATAAATAGCCATCCCCAATTGTACACCTCTGGGAACCTCCCTGATGACCTAAGCGATCACCTGCTCACCTATATTATTAAGAAAAAGCCATCAACCCCCACCAACCTTTAATTAGAATGGTAAGAAACAAAAAATACTTTAACTCCACCAAATTCCAACAAGAGCTTAACTCATACAAATGGTCAATTCTAAAACACCTCTCCTTAGATGAAGCCGTCGTATACTTTAACAACAAATTCCTAGAAATCCTTAATTCTTATGCACCCATTCGCTCAATAAGAACTAAGGCAAGAACTCCACCATGGCTATTCAAAGAGTCTAAACTAAACTAAATATCACCCTTAGAAATAAGGCATAGGCATTATGGCGAACTACTAAAGACTCCCAAGATCACATTAAATATAGGCAAATAAGGAACAATACTAAAAAAAACATTTTATAAGACAAAAAAAAGCTATTACTTTAACCTACAGGTAATTAATCAAAACAAGCCTCAGAAGTTCTAGGCAGGTTTAAATAAACTATTACATCCTGGCCAAACTTCCATCCTAGTCCCTGCAGCCACCATTGATAAACCTACTGAGGAAGTCTCCGACCGTTTTAACCATTTCTTTACTGAGACTATTCAAGCCCTAGTGAGCCAATTACCCTCCAGCCCCCCCCCCTTGTTATGAAAGTAACATCCCCAGAAACCAACCTACATTTAAATTCTAACCAGTTGCCACCTCACTCATCCATACCTTGATTAAAAAACTACAACCAACTACACTCTCTGCTGACCAACTCCCTGCCGAGTATCTACAAATAGCAGCCAATGCCATTGCTTACCCCATCTCGATACTAATCAATCGAACAATAGCAGAGGCCAAAATCCCTTTTATTTGGAAAATATCCTATGTAATCCCACTTCACAAAGGAGGTAGCTCTACTGAGTTATCCAATTATAGGCCAATAGCAATACTATCCCCACTTGCAAAAATGATGGAAAAATGTATCCATAGACAACTGATGCATCTCCTAACTCAAAATACCTCATGGCAGATTCCCAGCATGGCTTCCGACCTCACCACAGCACTACTTCAGCCCTTCTAGCCTTCTCCAATACCATAAACCATAATTGGAATAACAATAACATATCCTCTGCCCTCTTCTTGGATCTCTCCAAAGCATTTGATATGGTGAATCATCAGTTACTAATCCACACCCTGAAATCTTTCTGCCTAGATACTACAGTCATTCAATGGTGCCAGTCTTATCTGAATGATAGACAGCAGGCTGTCCTTTGGCAAAACAAACTTTCTAAACTCCTACCCAACCCACTAGGTTTACCCCAGGGATCCATACTAGGGCCCCTTCTATTCTCCATCTTCATTAACGACCTCTATTCTGCTATCCCTAAAGTCAGTTGTGTCCAATACACTGATTCCTCCACCCTGATTTGCTTGGCCACATCTCCAAATGAACTATGGTCAGCTACACAAACCACCTTTAACACAATTGAAAACTGGCTTTCTGGTCATCGTCTAATCCTAAATCCCCAAAAAAAAAAAAAAACTGTTGCTTTTCTCCCCAACACACAGGTCTACTGAATTCACTTTTGCCATTAAATCCAACAATGGCACAATAATCACTCCTCTACAAAACTGTTAGGTGTTATCATTGATACTAATCTTAAATTCGACTTGAATGTTAATCAATACATTAAGACCATCAATAAAAAACTAGGCTCACTTTACTGGATAAAAGCCTTCTTAACCCCTCCTGCTAGATGTGCCATAGCTTGCTCTCACCTACCTTCAACTCTTCTGTATGCATCTCCGATACTCTCCAATCTAAACAAATCTGTCCTTAACAAACTCTATATCGGCTATAACCATATTGCCAGATTTGCCACTGGTTTGCCTTATAGGACTCATCATTGTACTCACATAAACCAGCTTGGGTGGCTAGAATTACCCAGCTTGATCCAGTACAACCTCATGATTACTGCCCATAAAATCCTCTACAATCCAGATAACACTCCTGCTCTAAAAAATATTATAACCCCCTATCACAATCCTCGACCTCTTCAATCCTCTAATAAATTAATAGTCCAGAATATCAAAACTAAAAACTCCGCCGGTGACTCTTTCTTTGCTAACTCTGTAGGCAGATCCTGGAACTCTCTCCCATCCAAAATTACTTTACTCAACTCCCTGAGTCAGTTCAAGACTAGACTTAAACAACATCTGACACTAAACTGGCTATGTCAACGCAGCAAACCCGACTAACTCTCCTTGACAATGAGACAAAAACAGCAATTTTTTAGCTTACCTGTAGCACTATCCTGACCTTTACTTTGTTTAACTCTAAATGTGTTTAGGTATGTAACCACTGTATATATTGCATCTGTAACTTACTGTATGAGGTGATAACAGTATTTCTAGCTGACGTGTGTTACTTAAGGTTGACTACTCTCAGGATTTTCTTTAACCATGGAACATTCTATAATTTACCTATGAATGCAACCTCTGTAAATATTGTATCTTAAACTTAACTGCTTGCTTAGATATGTAAACTATTGTAATTAATGTATTTTATAATCTAATTACTGACCTTGGAGCTTTTCTCCCCAGGCCTCTGCTGAAAATGAGCATGTATCCAGTCGGACTATCCCGGTCAACAAATGTAAAATAAAATAAAAATAAATCTTGCGGGTCACTTAACAACATTTCAGGAGTGACAGAGTGCTGTGTTGTCAATACATTGTCTGTGTACTTGTGATATATTTATGCACATTATTTGTGAAGACAGAGCAGACCAGGGGCTTGAGGATGGATCCTTGAAGTACTCCTAAGTCATATATATATATATATATATATATATATATATATATATATATATATATATATATCATAAAGAAATAGCTTTGTGAGGCTATGGCCTGAGAATGCTCACAGGTAGGTCCTGAACTACTGGGTTAAATGCTGGTTAGAAACAATTGGGTTAGCCTGTGGGGTGAGAGTACATGGGTCACTATGCTGAAGTCCTTGGACAAGTCCAAAAATGTGACAGCACCATACAGTTCTTTCTCATACCTGTTGCTACGTGCTTTATGAGCTTCATAAGTTCTATGTTAGTGCTATAGCTTGCTCTAAATCTATAATGATTATTGGTGAGTAGACTGTGTTCTGCAATAATTCACCAACTGGAGGTACACAATTTTATTTCAGAACTTGTGACAGTGGGCAGATGATGCTTATTGGTTTACAGTGTTTGGGATTCACCGCCTCTTAAAAGTATAATTCTTTGGGCATGTTTCCATAAATCAGGTAAATAACCTCTTTTGAAAATGTTGTTAATGATTATTATTAATGGCCTTGCACTTTAGGGAGTTGCCTTCCTTATAAAGGCTGTGAAGAGATTATCCATGTAGGCTGAAACACTATCCTTTACTTCTGCAAGCAGTGTTTAAACTAATAATGTTGCTGTCAATATAAAGTTGAACTGATTTGTAATGAACAGATCAGTACATGCTTGGTGCTGCATGTTTGGAATGTCTTTTTAAGGTGATCTGTTTTTGTAAAAAAGTAGTCTCTGAATGCATTTATAGTTTCTCTGTGATAGTTAACTGCAAATGGGTAATTTCTTGCAGTCTTGTTTGACTCAAATGCTCCTTCCTTGAAAAGTAATGTAATAGCCCTTTTTGTGTGCCTAATTTACATGTGACACTCACTGATTACTGCTCTGTAAGTTTTATTCATTTGTTCTTCTCCTGTTTTTATAAGTTCTCCAGGCACCTTCTTTAGCAGTAACAGATTTGTGTTTGTTCCTTTTTATCCAAGGGATATTCTTCTTCTTCATTGTACAGTCCATGCTGGAGCATATTTACCCAAAATACTGATACTCAACACCAATACTGCTACATGGGATGTTGGACAAAACAATCCAAATCACAGGTCTCAGTTCTACTTTGATCTGACTCACTAGGATAGCCTTTGAACTAAACTTTTATTTTTGAGGAAGCTATGTTCTGAAAGTGGAACAAAATTGTTAGGAAGCTCCTGGTAAGAAGGTGTTGGATTCGAAACAATGTGAAACAGTAGTTGTAGAAGCCTGCCTACTTCATTGTATATAAATTGCATATTTGGAATTGCCTTTACTTTTATTCTCAAAATCTTTTCCAGTCTCAAAATGCACAAAAATATTTGTCATTCTAATAAATGCACATGTATTACACATTTTGTACAAGAATGCATAATTTTTAGCAACAATACCCTACAATGTCTTATTATTTACACAGTCCTTCAAATTCCCTCCAACCTATATGCAAATGGCAGGAAATTACCAATAATGTTTTTCACCTTTTTACTGCTACCTAATAGTTGTTGCTGGCAACTGCTTCTTGGGGGGGTCAATATGTCATATTTTGAAGTCTTCAAAGGAAAAGGGTCAGTGGTATCGTATATATTATTTCGCCCTTGGGGACCTATGCCAATACCTTTTTTCTATGTGGAAGGATCACGTGTCACCTATTACTAAGCCATCACATTTCTAATTAAGGAATATTTGGCACACTAAACGTCTTCTTCCCAAAAGCTTTCCTGTGGTTATGTACACTTAGGTCTATTCCTGTGTTGACTACTGTAACCTCCTGTACCCAAGGCTTCCTAACCTTGAACTTATTTGATCACAGTTGATGCTGAACTGCCCAAACTGATAACTAACAGGTACTTCTAGTAATGTTTATATTGCTCTGATTTTGTGGAGTTTGCACTGGCTGACAAATTGGTCTCAATTTAAATTTCTAGTGTTTGTGTATTTAACCCAGCTGAGTAGTGTGTCCCCCTCACTAAAGGGGCTCCTGGTCCCCTAGGATCCTACTAGATCTCAGCTTCTTCCTCTGTGGGGTTGAAGGAAGTTCTAAGAGTGTGGATGGAGAATCTGGCACTCATTCTTTTTGCCCATAGGGCTCTTTCCCCAAAGATGTTAAAATCCATATATTGTCCCCTTCTAAAAGTCCTTGAAAACACATCTTTTCACAATGCCTTATGCTCTACCATGATTTAATATAGTCCCACCTTCTGTAACATCAAAAATAAACACAAAACAGTTATTAAAGGTTAAGTGCTTCCTAATAAAGACAAATCACTGATGAAAAGGTAGCACCAAGGAAGATAGACTATGAAAACTGACATTTTTTTTCCTGTGGTAAATGCACTCCGAAAGGGCAGTTTCTGTCAAGGCCAAGCCCTGATTGAAATTCTATGTTTAGATCACATAGCAAGCAGTGCAAACTGTAAAAGAAGTCATCTCTTAAAACACAGGCATTAACAACAGTAAAATAACATACAGACATATAACAAAATGATGGTCCAAACTTCTGAACAAATTTCCTACGAACATTAAAGAAGGTAGCTCAGTAAATAATTTCAAAAATATTCCTAACTTGTTATATAGTAAATAATTTCAAAAACATTCCTGACTGTTACATGGATACCAGGAAATTCAAACATGGGAAGCTTGAATGTCAGTTATATATAAGCTGATAGCACAGCCTATAACATTACTGTGGACCAATGAACCTGTAAAGTTCCATTAACCTGGCTTATAAAAATATATGTTTTACTTCTCAGAAGGGAAAAGCAACATTTGAATAACTATACCCTAACAGGAAACAGTGGTAAAGAGATATCATAAAAATGTTATCAGAAATACAACATCCATATCTTTATCACAACTCTAAGTGAAATTTTAAGCATTTATCAACACTCTCTGTGCATCATGAATCACCGTAACACAGCCGAGTTCACACAAAAAAAAAAATTCACACACTGGACAGTTAACAATACTATTCCCGCACATAAAAATAACAACATCAACAAAAACAACACCCTAGAAATAAAAGTCATCAAAACTGAAATGACAAAAATCTAAGATAAACTCTTAAAATAAATTAAAACAAAACAGGAACTGCTTACAGTTACTCAGGGAAAAATATACTTTTATCTGCAAAATGAACCCAAAACTAAAAAAAAAAAAATCTATACTAAATAACATTATCCTTGCTAAAAATAGAATTCCATCAATATAATATAACCATATTGCAATAGTAATACAATACCAAAAATGTAGCAACAATGATAAAAAAAGAAAAAAAAATGTCTCAGAACTGCATTTAAAAGCCACCCACTGGGCAACCTGCTCATAAAAAGCCATGTAATCTCTTTAAAGTCTTATTCAGCAGACAAGCTACACATTTACCATATCTTACTGAAATAAAAAATGCAGAAACAAATTATAAACAGAGTGTGTGTGTGTGTGTGTGTGTGTGTGTGTGTGTGTGTGTGTGTGTGTGTGTGTGTGTGTGTGTGTGTGTGTGTGTGTGTGTGTGTGTGTGTGCATACTGAAGCTGAAGATTTCAAAGTATCTAGTTGACTTTAAGACATTTATTCTGACAAAAAAATATATTAAATATCCAGCTACTCCCCTGTTTGTAAATGGCCAAATAAATTCTAACTAGACTTTGGTACAAAATATTAAGACATGTCAGAAATATTGTCTTTCATATGCAGGAAACAGAAATAGGCCAAGTTCAACATCAAACAGTTGTAGAGTAACTTTTGAACAGCTGTCCTGCACTTACAAGGCTAAGCTATTTAATTACAGCCTAGGCAAACAAGCAATGAAACATGTTCAGGTATAAGAAAGTGAAATTATAACTTACCTCAGTATAATATACTTCAGTCTAAATCACTCTGACATCTGCATAATCCTATGGTATAAGAAAGCACATTCATAAACACATTAAGCAGCAGATACCTCCGTTTCACAGAGCTAAACAAAAATAGGATATAAATATTTCTGCAATAAAAATCGTCTTAAAAACATAATTTCAGAATTTTACACAGCTCTGGTATACAGTCTAGTTAACCCACAAAATGCATTCCTGTATTTGAGATGAGAATATAAAATGTGTAAACTTAATTCACAGTTTACATTAAGGTTTAAAAGTAATAATCGTCTAATTCTTCACAGCAAGAGAAGGCCTGTTGCAAATAGGTAAGAAACCGAAGTAATTAATAATTCCAAATAGCGGTGACATTATTTCCTATAACTGCCAGACTAGGGAGTAGTACTGCACCTATAAAGCAGCATCATTTTTTTGTAGTTCTGTATTTTTATTCTTTTTATTTTAAATATTGCATATCCTTCTTTATTTATAGTTCAGTGCTGCATATATTGTTGTTTAAGAAATGAAAAAGAAAACATCAACAAGAACACATTTTACCGAATAAAACTACTTTATTTGAACAACAGTTAAGTGCTTTTTGGTTTTATGTTGATTACACTTCATCAGAACTGTAAAACTAAAAAACAAAAAACTGTTAAATAACAAAAACAAATGTCAAGTGATACAAAATACGCCATTAAAAAATCAAATTCTACAATAGTTAAAATTCACAGTCGTAAATCTTCAGAAAGAAAAATAAAGAAAATAAAGATAAATGTCTAACAATTAAAACACATTACCAATAATCTGTGTATTTACAAAACATTTCCTTTGTAAAATAATCATCCAGAAATTCACACACTTTTATAATTTTAAAGGCTTTGATAATTTTTTATTGGTCTGTTTTGTGTTACATTAGAATTTGATAATTTTTTATTGGTGTGCTTTGTGTTACATTACATTTGATTCTATTACTTAACATGGTTGCTATTTTGTGTTAAAGTTACGATGAAGACTGATCAGCATAAAGATAAAAGCATTTAACCATCTTTTTAAATAAAGTAGCTATGATGGGTATGACATTTTGTTACTGACATTTTATTTTAGAATGTCACAACTTGGAATGCCAAATCCTGAAAAGCGGTGACTGCATGAATGAAAAGTCCAGAAATACACATATTAAATCAGAGATTGCCATTTCACATACTATTCCCTTTTTTCCAAGGTATGGCAATTTCAAAGTTCATATATATATATATATATATATATATATATATATATATATATATATATATATATATACTCTCTGCCAAAAAGGTGCGCGTTAATATGACCAACTGCGGTATTCCAGCAGTGCACGGATTACAAATCATAACACAACTACTTTCCAGCACTTGCATTTATGGCGTGCCCAACATGAAAATAAATCCAACTTTTCTTGTAGTATCTCGACAATACTTCGCTCGACATGCTAAAAAACACACATTTTCAGATGGAAAAACTTTTATTCCTCCACACAGATGGTAACTCAGACCGCTCGGATCGACTCAGCCACTTCTCAAAGGTACAAACAAACTGGTTTCACCCAATAGGCGTCATCAGTGTTCTTGAGTACCCAGATTCATTTGCAGCACATATATTCACAGTATACAAAACGCCCCCTTAAAGTGACATCATATTATTTTATTTTACACTTATATGTAACCCCATTTACAAATACATATTTAGAGATAAGCCAAAAAGAAAAAAATAATAAAATAATAATAAAAATATTTCTAGCCTCACAAATTTTCATTCAACCCGGGTTTGTATAAAGCTCCTAATTTTAGAATCCACATTTTTTCTTTCCTATACAAAATACTATGTTTTTGTGATATAGTCAAATTTTCTACCATCACCTTATCAATCCCTACATATACAAAGTGTGCCCCTTTATGTTCTATTTGGTGCTTATATAAAGCACTTCGGGTTCTCCTACAATTCACATCACTCACATGTAATGCTATCCTATTCTTAAAGCTCCTAGAAGTTTGCCCTATATAAAAGGCACCACATTTACATACCACCACGTACACAATCCAATTAGTATTACATGTAATCAAGACTCTAATTTCAAAAACACTAACAGTATTAACAGACGTAAAAGATTTGGTTTTAGAAACTAATTTACAATATGTACATTTACCACAAAATGTACTGCCCTTAATTTTCTCTCCAACCCACAAATTTCTAGCCATAAAGGTAGATTTTTTATACCTATTCAGGTATTCTCCAATATTTCTACCCCTACGATAGCCAAAATTACAATAATCTCCTAATATCTGGTCAAAATAAGGATCATCCTTTATTATTGACCAATGTTTCTGCAAAACTTCCTTAATTTTAAAAGTGTTAGTACCATATGTATTAATAAACCTCATTTTATTTGTCTGTATTACTTCCCTTAAAGAAGCACTAGTTAATAGTTTTTCCCTATCTTGCATCTTGCCATAGTGGAGCGCATCAGAGACCACTTTACTATTGTATCCTCTATGAATAAATCTCGCCCGCATATTTTCTGCCTCTTTATCAAAATCCGATTCACTACTACATAGGCGTTTTAACCTGACAAACTGTGCTTTAGGTATATTTTTTGTGATGTGTTTCGGGTGACAACTATTTGCCTCCAACAATGAATTTTTTGTAAAAGGTTTCCTATATATACTGGACACAATTGTTCCATCTATTGACTTAGTGACACTTACATCCAAAAAATCAATATTAAACTGTTCAATTTTGCTAGTAAACCGTATTCCAAAAGTATTGTTATTTAGATAATCTACAAACTCATACCATTTATCCGTTGTCCCTATCCAAACACACCAGCAGTCTAAAAATCTACGCCACATGTCCAAGTATGGTCTATATATGTTACCCACATTATATATCATTCTGGCTTCCACATAACCCATAAAGAGGTCGGCATAAATGGGAGAAAAATTAGTCATCAAAAAAACGCCAGCGAGCGTGAGCAAAGTTCACATCCAAAAAAATCATTTATTAATGTAGGGATGAAAAATCCCCCTACACATGATCAATAATCAAACCGGTTTCGGCTCCTAGGAGCCTTCTTCAGTGAAATACAAAAGTGAAAATGAAAAATCAGAGTATCAGAATACATCCATATAAATACAAAATAAACTGTGCATTACAACCAATCACAACACAGCATTAATAATTATTACAATTGATCATTAAGGCCAGGTGAAAACAAAGCTCCAAGTTTTATAATCCATTTTCTTTCCTTGGAGCTAAGTAATTCCAGCCAATGCTGTTTGTTTTGGCATCTCCCCTTAATACAATCAATAGTGACAAATTTAAAAGAGGCTGAGGCATGTTTTAAACAATGTTTATATAATGCATTACTGGTGCGTTTATTTTTAATGTCACTCAAATGCTCACAAATTCTAAGGCGGAAAGGCCTGGAGGTCTTTCCGACATAGAAAGCAGAACAATTGCAGGTCACCAGATAGATGACCCACTCAGTATTGCAATTACCCCAAAATTTAATATCAAAAACATCAGATGTGTTTTTACTACTGAATTCACTAGTGCGTGAAACACGAATACAAAAAGAACAGTGTCCGCAAGGCATACATCCAACAATAGGTTTACCTGTAATCGACAACTGGGTAGAAGTAGGGAAATCAGAGCCAACTCTTTTATAATGACTAAATTTAGAACCCATGGTTTGTCCCCTTCTAAATGAAAAGGAACATATATCAGGAAGTAAAGAATTAAGTTTATGATCAGCTTTAAGAACATTCCAATGTCTATATATAATATTTTTGAAACCCTGTGTATTGCGTCCATATGTAGTCACCAGACGCAAGGGTTGTGGCTTCTTGTTGTTTTCCTTATCTTTATATGATAATAAATCTTCCCTGTTGATATTGGACACAGATCTTTTGGCTAAATGCACTGTACCTGGACGATAACCCCTCCTAATGAATCTCTGTGTCAAATCCTCCTGGGCATCAAAAAAGGATTGTTGGCTAGAACAGATTCTCCTAGCTCTTAAAAATTGTGATTTGGGTATATTCTGGATGACATGTTGTGGGTGGAAGCTGGTAGCATGTAATAATGAATTAAATTCTGGGAATTTCCTGAACATCCTGGTTGACAAAGTGTTATCCTCATTTCTGATGATTTCAACATCAAGAAATACTATCCTAGACATATGGTAAGTCAACTTAAATTCTATCCCCCATATGTTATCATTAAGATATCCAAGAAACTCCATAAGATAACATTCATCAGCTTTCCACACCAACCAACAGTCATCCAGATAACGACGCCAAATGTCCATCTCACGCATGTAAATAATGTGATTATAATCATAGATAATGATTTCTTCTATATATGCCATGAAAAGATCTGCATATATGGGTGCAAAAGATGCACCCATAGCAGTCCCTTTTGTTTGCCAGTAACAAAGATTTTGAAAATAAAAAACGTTACTAGACAAAACATGTTCTGTAAGGCATATAAGAAATGTGTTAAATCCAGGTTGGTATAAACCTGATCTAGCCAACCAATAATCCAACGCTTGTAAACCTGCCCAGTGTGGAATATTAGTATAAAGGGAGGTAATGTCCAAGGTGCATAAAAGCCAATGTGGTTCAAGTTGAGAATTGTTAATAATGTCCAAAAATTGGGTGGTGTCTTGGATTCTGGCTCTAATAAAACCCAATAAAGGTTTTAAATATTGGGTTAAATATTCAGACAATGGTTCAGTGAGTGACCCATGTCCAGAGACAATGGGTCGACCTGGTGGATTTGTGGCATGTTTGTGGATCTTCGGTAACATATATATATATTGTTTCCTAGGTGAATCAACCATTAATTGCTCTTTGATATGTTGGGTAATAATACCCTCCTCAACTGCCTCAGTTAAAAACTGACCAATTTTATGCTGAAAATGGGGTGAAGGATCCAAAAACATCTGCCTATAATATTGCATATCACCCAGTTGTCTCATAACCTCACTGTCATAGGCAACCTTATCCAGTACCACCACCGCTCCACCTTTGTCAGCATGAACAATAACAAGATCTTTACTGTTAATAAGCTCATTTAAACTTGATATTTCTTCAACAGACAAATTGTTATGAAAAATAGGAAAATCCTTTAGATGACAATGTATATCCTGAAGGACATTTTTTTGAAATACCCCCACTAAATGTGACATAGGTGGATTAAATGTCGATTTTTTAAACCTAAAGTCATAACATGTATCACAAGAAATATCACGATCAATGTTGTCAAAAAACAAATTCAAATTCAACATTCGACAAAAATTTATCACATCCTGAGCCAAAGATTGTTCAGAGACAAAAAACCCAGGGACAAAATTAAGCCCTTTATTTAATATGTTAAGTTGTGCATCAGTCAATTCAACAGATGAAATATTATGAACATTGGAATGAGAACTTAGTGTTGTGTCATGATTTTCAAGAGTGTCTCCAAACTTTGTTTGGATGTTTCGTTTCTTATGTTTCCGCCCCCCTCGTCTGTATTTAAATTGGGAGGGTGTAAAGAGTTGTCCCTCTTCGCTTTAGGTGACCCGTCTCTGGAATATGTATCAAATTCACCTTCAGTATTAGAGGAAGTATCCTCACCAGAGGTGCTAATTGAAAAACCAGAATTTTTCTTAAGAATGGATTTAGGCCTTTTTCTTTTGGGTGTGGATGACCTCTTATCATACTTATTCTCATCTCTAGATAGTTTGAAAGAGACATTCTTAGATGTATCAAAGGGTTTACCCCTCTCATAGTCACCCACATCCCTAAGAAATTTTTTGATTTTCCTATCTTTTAATGTGCTTTCCATTTTGGACAAATCTGTGGTAAGTTTTTTGACCTGTGCCATGAATGAATCACAAGTTTCAAATTTACTAGCCTCCAAACAAACAGTTTCCAAATCTTTGACACCTTGTTGCACCTTACGCTCATAAAAATTGGCCAAGGCATCCACAAATTTGGAAGAAGTCAACTGCTGAATATGACCCCAATCCTCAATGAGCTGGTCATCAATATGAGAAACCAAAGGTTGTACCCTAACCCTGAGGCCCCGTGGGGTAATATGTTTCTGCTGGTATGCTTTGAATAAGCGTAGATGCCACACATTATTCCTGACCATTTTCATATTATTGCCCATTCTATTGAAAAATATCTCACATTGTGCATCTAAGTCAGATCCCAGAGCATTGATGGTAGTTGGCAAACCATGCTTATCTAAACCAAACACCGTTAAATCATCCATATCCGCCGATAAACCCTGTATAATAGGTGAAAGAGCCATATTTCTAACCTCAGAATTGGACCCAACCAAACCAAATAGCAATAAACAATATCACCAAATAAAAGGTGTCCTGTAGATGACAAGCCGATATGTGAATAGGCACAAAAAATGATTGTAACGTATCATCTGTCAAAAGGCCTGAGAGACTATGAAAATATCTGAACAGTCATCCAACCAAAACTTGAGGTTGTCCAAAAAAAGACCATTATACACCAAATAACAATGTATGAAATAATCAATAACATCAATTGGTACTGTGTATAAGTCTTATGGATCAATACCCCACTAAATAAACCAATACAATAAAGCAGCCAAACAGACCCAACAACTTCCTTCAAGTCGTATTACTGCGTATTGGTATGGACATGTCCAGAAAAAAACATATGTAATATATGGTATAATCAAATAATCCAAAGGCCGATAAAAAACACTACCAAACCATCAGAAAAAAGTTTGGCCAACAACCTGGCATTAAGAATAATACCAAAAATATACAATCTATATGTTGTGTCAATACCAATCAGCAAAATCTCCACAAGTAAACACCCATGAATATATTATTGCAAGGTAAGGTTGGCTCCAAAACTATTATGGCTCAACAATGTCTATGTATATCTCAAATGGATGACAACGTACTTATTTCAAAAAATGAAACATATCCCCTAAATCTCATTCAATATTCATATAACATGTAGCATGTATGGACGTCGATGTAAGAACCTATAAAGTAGTATCATGACACGGACAAAAAACATGAATGATAACAAAAACTCAACCCAAAAAAAATCTTATTCATCACCAGAAAATATCTGCCAATCAGCAAATAGTAAAAATCATAATACTGCAATAGCAATGAATTAGATATCAGGAGAGAATGCTGATAGCATAATTAAAAAAACATGCCGTAATAAAAATTAGTCCCCATAGCCGTACCCCTTATTTGTAAATACCAATCTTTTTTGTATTTAAATGAATTATGCTCTAAAACTATACCTAACATCTTGAGCATAAAATCTATCTGGGTCGTAGTGTAAAGTCCAGAAAATTCCGACCAATAATTCACCGCTGCAAAACCAATTTTGTGGGGAATACTTGTATATAATGATTGGACATCAAGAGTACATAAATATGCGTGTAATGGAACTTGTAAATCGTCCATCAATTTCAAAAATTCAGTACTATCTCTTATTCGAACCCTAATATAGGGTAATAATATTTTTAATTTACTTTACAGATACATAGAAAGTGGCTCTATCAATGACCCTCGGCTAGATACAATAGGTCTACCCAGTGGGTTTAAAATAGTCTTGTGTATTTTTGGGAGTATGTAGAACATAGGAGCTTCCATTTCAACTGCTGTCAATTGACCACACAGATCCCTAGATAACATCCCTGCATTAACTGACTCTTCCAAAAATGCATCTATTGTAGCTTTGAAACCTTGACTAGGATCAAATGGCAACCTCATATATGAAATAGGATCATTAAGTTGTCGCATGACCTCTTTATCATAATCCTTAGATTCCCATAATACCATTGCTCCCCCTTTATCAGCTTTAAGGACAACCAACCTATCATCATTTTGCAGTCTAAGTAAGGCTTGCCTCTTGTTTACTAATATTATTACTATAATTTTTAAAAATAGTTTCCTGATTAGAGTGTAATTCAAATAACACCTGTTCCTCAAATAACTTCACTGCAGGATGATAGGGAGGTTGAAATACAGATTTTTTAAACCGGTTTCACCCAATAGGCATCATCAGTGTTCTGAGTACCCAGATTCATTTGCAGCACATATATTCAGAGTATACAAAACGCCCCCTTAAAGTGACAACATCATATCACTGGTTTGTTTGTACCTTTGAGAAGTGGCTGAGTCGATCTGAGCAGTCTGAGTTACCATCTGTGTGGAGGAATAAAAGGTTTTCCATCTGAAAATGTGTGTTTTTTAGCATGTCAAGCAAAGTATTGTCGAGATACTACAAGAAAAGTTGGATTTATTTTCATGTTGGGCACGCCATAAATGCAAGTGCTGGAAAGTAGTTGTGTTATGATTTGTAATCCGTGCACTGCTGGAATACCGCAGTTGGTCATATTAACGCGCACCTTTTTGGCAGAGAGTATTTTTTCAGAGTGCTGTTTTATGACTGTGGTGAACTTTATTGTCTGGAATTGGGCTAAAATTTGAGTGTGCTTCAACATGGCTACAGGGTTCGATCTGCGATCATATTTAGATGGACTGGCTTCGGATAAGGATGACGTTATGCCATTTTCTGAAAATGAAGGGACTTTTTTGTAGGTACATAATGCTAACAGAAATGTGAATGATATCAATATGGAAACAGTGTTCAAACATTTGACTGAGTGCTCTAAGAAATTTCGAAGTAATGTGTGGCATATCAGGTTGCTTAAAGCTTATTTGACTGTAGGTGTGGCGCCAAGGGGTCTACGTGTATATGTAGAACCAGGCGTGGGCCTAGATGATGAGTCTTTCATAACTAAATGGCGTGAAATACAGAAATTAACATCAAAAATGTTTTTGGAATCGTTGGTAGAGTATTATGAGAGACATTTGACGTCACTTAGTGAGGATGTGAATGAATGTTATGAGCAACTACAAAAATTTAATAATGACTGTAACTTTGTTATGAGAAACAACAAATACAAGTTAGAAATGGAGAACTTAGAGAAAGAATTATGGATGCGCAAAATGAAAAAGTATAATAGAGATTTAAATGACTTTAAAAATGGGGTCATGTATACATGGAAACAGAAAAAAGAAAAAAAGCAAGTGGTAAAAAGGCAAAGGGCATGCTCAATATTGAGAGGGGATATTGAGGTTGCGAAGCCTCATGGAGATACTAGCACATCTGAATTTTCATCTAATTTGACTAATACGGATGTTGATGTGTTGGAACCTAGAGATATTTTTTCACCTGATGGGAAGCATCTTAAGGGCCCTTTAGAAGAGGGGGAACAAAACATAGAAACCGGAATAATGGAGAAAGAATTCAGAAAGATGCTGGGGACTTGAATATGACTAATAAAGCTTTTGATGATAATGATACTATAGTCAGTCTGACACCTTATACACTGACAAAAGTTGAGCATGATGTATTGAATAAAGGTCTGAATTATGTGCCTGCATTTCTTGTATCCCATGTGTCTGTTGTTACCGGTTAAAATTTTTGTCGTTCTTTGAATCTGAAGTTTTATTTTAATGACAAAAATGTGACTTTATCAATTGATGAATTTAAATTTAAAAAAATCTGTATTTCAACCTCCCTATCATCCTGCAGTGAAGTTATTTGAGGAACGGGTGTTATTTGAATTATACTCAAATCAGGAAACTATTTTTAAAAATTATAGTAATAATATTAGTAAACAAGAGAGGCAAGCCTTACTTAGACTGCAAAATGATGATAGGTTGGTTGTCCTTAAAGCTGATAAAGGGGGAGCAATGGTATTATGGGAATCTAAGGATTATGATAAAGAGGTCATGCAACAACTTAATGATCCTATTTCATATATGAGGTTGCCATTTGATCCTAGTCAAGGTTTCAAAGCTACAATAGATGCATTTTTGGAAGAGTCAGTTAATGCAGGGATGTTATCTAGGGATCTGAGTGGTCAATTGACAGCAGTTGAAATGGAAGCTCCTATGTTCTACATACTCCCAAAAATACACAAGACTATTTTAAACCCACTGGGTAGACCTATTGTATCTAGCCGAGGGTCATTGATAGAGCCACTTTCTATGTACCTGTAAAGTAAATTAAAAATATTATTACCCTATATTAGGGCTCGAATAAGAGATAGTACTGAATTTTTGAAATTGATGGACAATTTACAAGTTCCATTACACGCATATTTATGTACTCTTGATGTCCAATCGTTATATACAAGCATTCCCCACAAAATTGGTTTGGCAGTGGTGAAATATTTTTCGGAATTTTCTGGACTTTACACTACGACCCAGATAGATTTTATGCTCTAGATGTTAGGTATAGTTTTAGAGCATAATTCATTTAAATACAAAAAAGATTGGTATTTACAAATAAGGGGTACGGCTATGGGGACTAATTTTGCTCCCATTTATGCCGACCTCTTTATGGATTATGTGGAAGCCAGAATGATATATAATGTGGGTAACATATATAGACCATACTTGGACATGTGGCATAGATTTTTAGACGACTGTTGGTGTGTTTGGATAGGGACAACGGATAAATGGTATGAGTTTGTAGATTATCTAAATAACAATACTTTTGGAATACAGTTTACTAGCAAAATTGAACAGTTTAATATTGATTTTTTGGATGTAAGTGTCACTAAATCAATAGATGGAACAATTGTGTCCAGTATATATAGGAAACCTTTTACAAAAAATTCATTGTTGGAGGCAAATAGTTGTCACCCGAAACACATCACAAAAAATATACCTAAAGCACAGTTTGTCAGGTTAAAACGCCTATGTAGTAGTGAATCGGATTTTGATAAAGAGGCAGAAAATATGCGGGCGAGATTTATTCATAGAGGATACAATAGTAAAGTGGTCTCTGATGCGCTCCACTATGGCAAGATGCAAGATAGGGAAAAACTATTAACTAGTGCTTCTGAAAGGGAAGTAATACAGACAAATAAAATGAGGTTTATTACTATATATGGTACTAACACCTTTAAAATTAAGGAAGTTTTGCAGAAACATTGGTCAATAATAAAGGATGATCCTTATTTTGACCAAATATTAGGAGATTATTGTAATTTTGGCTATCGTAGGGGTAGAAATATTGGAGAATACCTGAATAGGTATAAAAAATCTACCTTTATGGATAGAAATTTGTGGGTTGGAGAGAAAATTAAGGGCAGTACATTTTGTGGTAAATGTACATATTGTAAATTAGTTTCTAAAACCAAATCTTTTACGTCTGTTAATACAGTTAGTGTTTTTGAAATTAGAGTCTTGATTACATGTAATACTAATTGGATTGTGTACGTGGTGGTATGTAAATGTGGTGCCTTTTATATAGGGCAAACTTCTAGGAGCTTTAAGAATATGATAGCATTACATGTGAGTGATGTGAATTGTAGGAGAACCCGAAGTGCTTTATATAAGCACCAAATAGAACATAAAGGGGCACACTTTGTATATGTAGGGATTGATAAGGTGATGGGAGAAAATTTGACTATATCACAAAAACATAGTATTTTGGATAGGAAAGAAAAAATGTGGATTCTAAAATTAGGAGCTTTATACAAACCCGGGTTGAATGAAAATTTGTGAGGCTAGAAATATTTTTATTATTATTTTATTATTTTTTTCTTTTTGGCTTATCTCTAAATATGTATTTGTAAATGGGGTTACATATAGGTGTAAAATAAAATAATATGATGTTGTCACTTTAAGGGGGCGTTTTGTATACTGTGAATATATGTGCTGCAAATGAATCTGGGTACTCAGAACACTGATGACGCCTATTGGGTGAAACCGGTTTGTTTGTACCTTTGAGAAGTGGCTGAGTCGATCCGAGCGGTCTGAGTTACCATCTGTGTGGAGGAATAAAAGGTTTTCCATCTGAAAATGTGTGTTTTTTTAGCATGTCGAGCGAAGTATTGTTGAGATAATACAAGAAAAGTTGGATTTATTTTCATGTTGGGCACGCCATAAATGCAAGTGCTGGAAAGTAGTTGTGTTTTATTTATATATATATATATATATATATATATATATATATATATATATATATATATATATATATCTATAGATATATATATATATATGTTCAAGGGGTGTGGGGCTTAACTCACAATGGGAAGGTGACTGTCGCCCTGCAAAAAAAGAAGTTTAAAGGAGAAAAGTGATATTTTATATTTGCTCTTCTTCCAGATTTTCAGTTCTTTTTTCAGAATGTCAAAATATGACAGTCCAAGTCTTGGCTTTTCAGTATGGAGCCACATCAGCCTCATGGATCCTTCATCAATGATGCCGCAGCATGTAGAGGAACATATATAGTTTCTATAAACAGCACCGGAGAGAGTACGAAAACCATGCAGGCATTTCACAATAAAATGCTGGTCTGTATTTTATAATATACACCTTTCCCTGAGGTCACGGAATGGTTCTCCTGCTTGGCTTCATCTAGCAGTGCACTGCAACATGTACGTGAAGCCCGAAACCCTATATTCGTGGTGTGCACCATGCTACTTAATATGACAGCACTAAATTACAATACAGCTCTTTTCTTTGAATAGTGGCACTATGCAGGTCTTCACATACAACTAAGCAACTAAGGCCAAATCCCTGCACAAAATCCATTATATTTAATCCTATACTATGCCATGGTATAGTAAAAGTTAGGAGGGTGGCCTAATGGTTAAGGTGTTTGCCTTACAAACACAAGGTGCAGAGTTTGAGTCTCACAAGGGATAAATGGTTAGGTTTAAAATGACTCACAAGAGCAGTTAGCCTAGTACTAATCTATGAACCTAATCTAACAATAAAAAATCTTGATGATTAGATGGGAAATAGGAAATTCACCCCAGAGATCACTTCTGTGGCTCTGCTTGACAGGGGCACAGGAAAATAATTTAACCTATAAATCCCGGTATATGTGAGGCAGAGCACCTCGCTGGCCTTGTTCAAGAGAAATCTTGACCAATGGATGGGAGATCGCAGATATACCCCAGGGATTACCTCAGTGTCACTGCTCGACAGAGGCACAGCAAAATAATGGGTATAGTTCCCCATACTAAAGGGGTGGCGTAAGCCACAAAACTATGGGCTAGGCTTGTAAATGCCCTCGGGCAGATAGCCTAGTATGAACCTATGAACCTATGAACCTATGAAAAGTTTCTGAATATTCAGCAGTGTTGCATGACTACTTGCTCTGTACTGCTATAAATAATGTGTGCAGTTTAAACATTCACACATATACAGTACTCTTTACTGGAAAAACACATACAAAAAATACATTACACAAGTCCTTTTTTTATTTTAATTTCCTCTTATCTGAAACATGGTATGTTAGCAGTAATTTATGCATTACTGTGAGATTTACTCATCCTTTGCATGTAGATTTGTACACACAGATCATCCTCACTAAGAAACAACATTACGAATAAGTAACTCTCATAATAATGAACACCCCCAACATAGATTATTGCAAATATTTTCTCTGAAGCAAGTAGCACGTATTACCCATGCTACCACTATCTTGGTGCAGGCTTTATAGGCTGGCATTATACCGTTTTTATGTACACCACCATACTTATTTATACAGTACTTTGGAGTAAAATAATACTTAATGCAACTTTAGAGAAGACCTAACATACTAAATTTGCAGACAGTATGTTGCTTATTGTTCTGAACTCATCTGGATTCTGTCACAGAACAAAACTTTAAATGATAGAAAATGTTACCCAACAGTATCTTGCACAACATTCTGATAAGGATTTTGAAGGCATTCGCATATCAGTGTGTTGCATCATACTAGATTAAATGCTACTGTCAGCACACTGAATGAGTCACTTGTTTAAATTGACTTTTAACATTATCACTGCAAACTATGACTGGCACAACACAGAAGCTTTTTTGTTGTCTGTATCTAAAATGAGCATCTTAAGAGTTGTAATTTATTTATGCAGAACGCTTTGAATCTTTAGAGATACAAATATTTAGATATTCAGTATTTATTCCACAGTTTTGTCCAGCTTCTGCATAACGTTACGGATAAGAACACTGAAATAACTTAATTACTGACATACAGACAGACATATCATATGCCTGTAACTACGTCTAGAAGGCCCTGACTAATGCATTATCATTCTACAGTACATCTAAAAATTACAGTGAATGCAACAATTCTCTACTGAGACTAAACTAGCCAAAACTGTTAATTTTTCATACATATAAGGATGACCAGAATGTTAGTCACATTCTTTTATTTTGCCTTTCAACTTTTCATGGTTCTTTGTTCTTGCTGACTCTTCTGAAATTTAGTGTACACTCCAAATATTCCCAAGTTGTATTTCAGCTAATTCCCTTACAGATGTTAAGGCAAGACACTTTTAACAGGTAAAGTCCTTGCATAACACACAGCACATTACCTGAACTTAATATCATCTAGTATTATGTCTTTGACTCTATAACTTACAAAATAAACTGGTCAAGTCATAGCCATTAAAGACTATGAAAAGATAACTGAGTGTTTGAATGCAAAGCCAATAAAATAAGGTTTCTCTCTCTCTCTCTCTCTCTCTCTCTCTGTTGCCTTCTTCTGCCTACTTTCAAGAGTTTTCTGGTTTACAATGAGTCTGAAATTCTCACAAAAGATTTCTGTATGGGAGAAAAAGCAGTATTAGTTGTATGATGTAAAAGATCACTAAGGAATCCTTTAACCACAGACCATATGATTGCCACCTGCCCCTCTTTTCATAAAGCAGTCATGTGTTGGTCACTGTGTCCACAACATAGAAACATGAAAAGAAAATGTTCTGGAGTCTTGTGAGATGCATTTTTCAAAGTTTACATTTAATGTCAGTGAAAAATGCGATGCTGTATGTGAAACACCTTTAAATGATGCAATATAGTAAAGGCAGTTAAAATTCTAAAATACTGGGACTTTGTTTCAGTAATAAAGTAAAGCAAGTAATTTTTCTTTAGTTGAAGTTATGGCTTGTCCTGAAAAAAATCAGTTTTAACTATGAAAGGAGCCACTTTAGGTATCAGAGAAGTTGCCAGTCCCAGAGATAAGTGATACAACGAGTGACCAGTGTTCATCTAGGGCTGAAGTGAAAGTGGACCATCTATTTGATAATGTTACACTGTTGTGTGGGCAACATGCAGGATATGTACATAAATGATGGAATTTGTGGGCCCAGGCAAACAAGCATAATTCACTTTTATCATCTTACAGTATTCACATTGAACATAATCACCTATCAGGACTTACTGGTAATACACACCACTCTTATAAGGGTGGACAGATCAGAGACAAAAGATGTAAATAAACACCACTGTTCTCAGCTGTGAGCCTTAAAGAAGGGATGGTGCAGCACCCTATGAAACTGATTCAATGTGGATGACATGAACTGTATGAGTGTGATACAGCACCTATAGCATCTAGCTGACCCAAATTAGCATAAATATGGGCAAAGGCTGCACTAACGGTGCTAACATTTAGGATCAAATCAACAAAGCAACATTTCAAGGGGATTAAGAATTACTATGCCATATATGTATTTGTATGTATTTGTTTTCCGGGGTACAGCACTGATATCCATGGACCTTTTTCAGACTTAGCTTGGGAGGGGTGTCTGGTTAAGTGACTTGCTCAGTCACATACCATGTACATCAGACACAGATATACATTTTTTGGGGGGGGGATTATTTATGCATATCAACATATTATTGGAAGTATAGATATACCCAAACCAAAAGGGATAGTTTAAGTTGACAGGTGGGAGTCCAAAATCAAATACATTATTGAAAAACCCAATTATTATTAATCAGAGGCAAACATCCAGGAAATGGTTCCAGAAATGCCCTTTATTTTGTCTTTTATTCTCTGCCTCTGTTATTATAAAAATATTATGTATCTTTAACCTGGAGCAAGTGGCTAATGGTAACTTCCCCAGTGGTCTGCAAGAGATTTCCTACAGAGAGGGGAAAAAAGTGACCAGGATCTTGCAGTGGTTCCATTTGAAAAGGACATCAATAGTTTATTCCTTTTGTGTAAAAGAAACAATGGAACAACTGTGTCTGCTGCATCATTTATCCACTAAGGTGTTCAATGCAAACTAACGCAGACATCCTTGCTAGATGTTACACTGTTCAGATCCACTTTAACCACATAAAAAACACTTATCCCTCAGAGTACTCATCTTTCTCCATCTGGAAGGCTTTACCTGACTTCCAGTCCTAATCAGCACATTGGTCTCCTCTACACTAGTCAGGTGCTCAGTCTTTGCCTCATCTACAAATTACACAATTATGCTCCTGAAAACTTCAGTCTTTTTGGCAAAAATGTGTAAATTGAAAGGCATAATGGGATTCCACAATGAATTCCTTCAAAGGAACTGCACATTTATCAAAAAACAGAGCTGAACAAAACATTGACATCATTCCCAGAAGTACAGCAAGGGACATGAGTACAAAAGGACAAGAAAAGGCCAGCTAAAAGGGGTGAGTATGATGGCAGTAAATAATACCTCTCATCTACAGTGCAGCTGAACAATGGCTGAACAGTATGCCAGCTGGGGCTGAATGGACTGGAGAGGATTATAACCAGCTCTCCTTTACTGGAAATGAGATTCTGCACACACTGGAAAGCATGTGATGGGTCAGTGCACCCAGGCATTCCACTATGTAAATGGGGTGGAGAAAATCAGCTGAAACCCACAATAGAGCACACAAGTAAAAGTGTGCAAATGGTTCCTGCACTGACATTACCACACCTCATGCACTGCATACAAAGTAGAAATAAACATAATAAATAAACATAACACCACAAATTAACATAATAACTATAACAGATGAATAATAATAATAGTTCATCATCATCATCCTCATCAGGAATCCACATCATCCAGTTTTCATCATTAAGGGAATGCATAGGTCAGTGAGTGTTGGATGTACATCCCACATTCTGTGCCCCAGTGAAATAAGATGAGAGACAGAAAGGAATATAATCTGAAGGAAACGTTCCTCTTCTTACAACAATGGAAAATACTACTGGGTTATTAGAAAATAAATTTAAAAAATTGAAAGAAATCTCCATTTTGGAATCAGAAGGCAGAAGATTATAACTATATAATTGCTGGTGAAAATACATAGGACATAGTAAAATAAAAAAACACCAGAGGCACTGGGAAAGCTTAAGAAATGGTACTTTCATTTCTGACACCTTTTGCTACTTATTAGAAGTACTCACTGAAGACTAGTAAGGGCAGCAAAAGACTAGTAAGGCATCAAAACCTGGTAATTAAAAGGTGGTCAGCCTGCATCATGAGTACCGAAAACCACACCAATACACTTACCTATGTTTTAATAAGTGGGTAGTTACAATGGGACAATTAAATACCTTCAATAGGAGAGACCTCAGAAAAGATGACAAGCTGCAATGTAACTGTAACAGAATATAATAGTAATAATAACAAAATGAAAAAAGACAAGAGATATTCAAGCCATCACATATTACATACAAGTGTGACTGATGTAAATTACAGTTTGAAGCTACAACGTCATATATTTGTGCAAGCAAGCAGTAGCCTGAGATGGTAGCCACAATTCTGATACTATACTGCCATTAGAATGTGCACTGAAGCAGAACCAGGACAAACCTACACCACCACACGTAGGTACAATGGGGCACAAGCATCTACACTAATCCAGGTATGCACAATGAAGCAAAAGCTTAAAATGGTGACCACAGTTCCACTGCCATATGCCCTACCCCATAAAACATTGCAGTGCCACAAAAACACAGATGCCAACAACAGCACAAACAAAATACAGACAGTTACTCCCAGCAGTCAGCCTGGTATTTCCTGGAATATGTAACAGGAATAAGATCTTATTAGGAACAGAGTTGCAAAAGACAGTATGACATACAACAGAAATGGCAAGCACTTACACTGCTTGGGGCATGCCTGCCTCACCTCTGCTTCCCATGCCTAGATATCTTCAGAGTAGCAGCAGCACAAGTTATCATACTGATACCTTCGCTGCTTACTGGTACTGGGGACACTGCATGCCAGTATATGTTCCCAGCAGCCACTCCCTTAATTGGCTGTGTTGGAGAAATAGCATTATTTTGTTCTGTTTTAAACACCAGGCAGGTGCCCTCTGTGTGGTCATCATATCAGCCAGTCACTGCCATGAATCAAATGTAATAGAAAGAGGCAAGCTGAAAATCAGGTCATACAAGAGACCTGAATGGCTATTAGCACATATTAACACCTTGAAACAGTGTGGCATGTTTACATGCATAACTAGCCTGCACAAGGGGGAGTGCACAGCATGGCAGCACAACATGTTTTCACCTTATGTTGCTTAAGCATTTTTGTAAAACAGCAGTTCAGGCACCAGCAGAATCTATACTCATTAGCATACATATGGTGTGAAATACAATACATTACCATTATTTTAGAGATGATTAGTTCTGTTTAATGCCAAAGCAAGCTACAGTAGCAGTCTTTTCTGAGCAGCTTAAATGACCATCTGTCAGCATAGAAGGGGCTATTCCACAAGACAGAGCTCACTGGAGGTATACTGAGCTCCATTGTGCTGTGATATGGGGCATTTACAGCAGTGTCATGTCCATGCACATATTAGCCTGTGAGTACCACTTTTTAAAGTAATGTGGATATGGTGACACTAGTGTTCAGTACTATGCATTCCTGCAGTCTATACATGCAGCCATCGTGTGTAGGCTTTGCAAATGCAGAATATGAAGCATATTTAAGGGAGGACAGCCCAGTGCAACAGGCCTGCCTAAGGAGAGTCACCCCCCCAACCCCGATGTCTTCCCTTAACATACTGCGCTCATATACCCCACGTGCACCTGCTTGGGCCATCCACACATATTATGTCTGGCATGATATCCTTGTACTATGTTACCCTGTGAATCACCACACCTGCTCTCAGGGAAATTTCCACCCCCTACAACTCCCAGTGGGCCAGTTTATGTCACAAATGACAGCCAAAGCCATGTACAGTTCAACCCTACCACTACATATCTTGCTAACCAGTGAGATACCCCAGTGTCCATCATTCTATGGTCTTCTCACCATTAACCTATCCCTATCAAACCCTGTCTTGTGCTCATTAGGCAGACCAATGTATGTCTGACATTGGTACCTCATTGTATGCTCACATAACATGCCTGTTAACACAGTCTCTTCTCACATCACCTGCCTGCTAACATGGTCTCTCCTCTTCCTAGATGCAAGTATGCCCGCCAAAGGTGGCAGGATGCAGAAGGTAGACATATTCAGCCCTGTAATGAAGTTTTGTGACAGACACTCAGGACCCATGAGCGCCTCCTGTTTGGGTAAGATGGCATCCATCAACATGTACAAAACAACATATGAGGCACAGTGGTCAATGACATCAGTACTGGGGGGGCAGGAAATAGACAACACCAAAACATTAGATACATGCCAATGACAAGATACAGTTGGCCACAGAGAAGGCATGCAGCATAGTGGCAGAAAGGGCAGCAACTGAAGGGGATCTACCTGCTACTGCAACCCTCACAGATGGTAATCATACCTGGAATTCCTGCATGAAGATGATGAAGGAATGGGTAACATAATAAAAGAGAGGAATACATGTACTCAGAGTTATCAGACACTGCCTATCTCACATGGAGACCAGCCAGGTTAAAAGCCATACTACATATGCTATACAGCATCTCTGCCAGACTGACTTTGGGATGCACAAGCTGACTACCACCAACATGCTCCACAGGTACAATGGCTCTTCCAACTCAGGAGACCACCAGCAAAAGTTAATATCTGATAATTGCCAGCATATACTCACCTGTCATTTGCATGGACATCACAAGAGATTACACTTTGTGTGGGAGACAATGTCACTGTGATATTTCATTTAAGCAATAACCCACGTCTAGGTGTGGGTAATGCTAGATTTACCCACGGTTGGTGTGGTTTGGTCATGAGGGTGAAGCCCGAGTGGCCAAACAAAGACAACCGTGGGTAAATCTAGCATTACCCACACCCAGACGTGGGTTATTGCTATTATACAATGACATTAAGAAAAAAAAACATACTTTTCTAAATAATGTCCTTGTATAACGGCGCCGTGCTGTCCTTCTGCCTCTGGCTATCTCCTCCTTGCCCTATCTGATGTACTGCGCATGCATTTGGAACTTGCATTCCCATGCATAGCCGGTACATCAGTGCTCGGGAAAGTAAGCAATGGGGAAAACAAGATCTCCGTCGCTACCCTTCGTTTTTCTTTTGAAAAAAAAAAAAACTTAAAATTAAAGAACATATCAATGGAAAAAAGTCCAGGCGACCGGATCTTTTTTTGTTGTATAGTCTCAATGGGCACGCTGGTTGGGCTGTCCAATCAGCATGCTCATTTTACGATGTTAACGGCCAGTCATTGTATAATTACTGTCTATACAAAGGACAGACCACTGCTACTGTATCACCTGGAGAAGATGGACCATGTCAAAAGGCTGAGATTAGCACCTATGTAGAGTCTAACAATAGATTCATAGCCTATTGAGTCTTATGATCATTTACATTTTTCTAGTACCTCCCTTTGGGCTGTACCTCCTTTCTCCAGGAAGGCCATTTCAGAAAATCTATTTAATCAGTTATGTCTGAAGGAAGATAGTGAGTGGGGGTTAATATAATGGTTAAGGGGGTTACCTTACATACACAAAGTATAGGGTCTGATTGTCACTTTTGAAAGGGCAATTGGCTAGGCTTAAAAATGGCCCACAAAATACAGGGAGACAATTATAATTCTTTTCTATATAAGGTAACAATGGTCAATGGTAAAAAATTATATAAATAACTAGTTATTAATCTTTTATTGATACTCCTATTTCACTTTATATTACAAGATATGTTCTGCCATTGGACAAAGCTTGTTAGAAAGGAAAAGGTATTTTTTCTCTTGTTTAAATTCTGTTAAAAGTGTTGCACCAGCAAGGATAAACTCACAGGAAAATCGTGAAATATAGTACAACATGTGTTGTCTGATCCTATGTAAATCCGTTGTTATTTTATTTCTACTATGTACTAATTGTTTTTGTAACATACAATCTTGGCAAATGAAATAAAAAGTTAATTCTGAAAAAAAATTGGCCCACAAAGTCAGTTAGCCTAGTACTTACCTGTGAACATGCAGGAGAAGATTATTCCAGAAGTTAGGGAGGCACTGGTGGAGAAAAAAAGTCTTTGGTTGAAAAGAAAAATAAATTTATGCATTACTGATACTGACAGCCATGGCTATCAACAGCATTACTTTTACTACTATATCTATTGTTATTGTTGATAAAAAGTGTTACTGTATATTGATTGCATTTATTAATTCTGCCTTCATATATTTCTGTGTATTAATTTTGCTCTTCTCCTGACATATCATGAGATAGTGTGTAACAAAAGCACTGAAAAGTAGAGTGAATGAAGCCACTCCATTTAAAAGATTTGTCTCCTAGTGTTTCAGAAAAAGGCATGCAATTAAGGTTTATTTTCCTAGCTGAGTTACCCCTGGACTGTCTTCAGCAAATAATATGTAATCTGAGACTGAAAAACAGTGTCTCATCTCCTGGAAATCTGACTGACATCTGCACTGAGTATCTATTTTCAGCAAAATGAACACCACAGAGAAAGAGGTGCCATCACCAAGTACATAGTTTACGGCTAGGTACATAGAAACTATATACCTTCCTGCTTCTTGGACATTAAAGTGTCAAGATGTCAGAAAAGAGTGACAAACACACAGGATGTAAAGAAAGTTATGGCTGCAATCCTCACATCTACCAGGTCATTTTTTTTGTTTTGTTTTGTTTTGTTTTTTTTTATAGTCAAAGAAATAATGAACTGTGGAGAGAAAGACAAACAGTTACAAAGGCTAAGACAGAAAGTCCATAGCTGGACTCATTTTACTGCAGAAACAGCAAAGAAATTCCACAGCTCTCACATCCAATAAGTTGTACACCACACAGGCTTGTGCAGAGAGGTCAGACTTGCAGGTATTCATTCATGTCTATTTCTTCAGTCAGACTTGGTCACTGCTAGCTAACAGACAGCCAGACTCTCAACAAACAAAAAAACTTCACACTGGCAGTCCACAGAATAGAAAATGGGCTTAAATTACTAAAACACGGACGCTACTTATTTTAAACAAAACAGAGATTAAGTGCTTTCATCCTTTTGGAACCTAGGACTTCATCAGAATCAATTAGAACCTAACAGTCACATTCTTGTATAGTAAACCCATCAGAGAGTTAAAATTTAAAGAAGCATAGGTCAATAATAGCAAAACATATACATACATTATAAACAAATATGTAAAAAAAAACAATAAAAATAAGTGAATGTTATTCAATAACAATTTGAAACATGTCATGGACAGACTTAAAACCATAATAGTTTAATAAAAACTTTTATGTATTGTAAAAAATTGTGCCCCGAAATTTAAATAGGGTTGGAGGGAGATGCTCTCATTTATGCCAGGAAATTTATGGGCATTAAGTTTAATCTGCCAAAAATCTTTTCTCTCTTCCAATTTATTTTTCAGATCACCTCCTCTGAGGTTAGCTTTAACTTGCCCTAAGATTCCAAATAAGAAACTTTTAAAGTCTGAACAATTAAGAGTATGACTGCACAAAGCATTATAAACAATCTGCTTAGAAATCTGATAATAGTGTTCGTAAAATTCTTTTCCTAAGACATCTCTCTGTTTTTCCCACATAAAATACTGAACAAACTGAGCTTACTGCTAAGTACACCATATTTTTGATCCTACAGTTCCCTTTATTGAAACGAACACAAGACCCGAGGTCATTTTTTTAATATTAACCTATTGACCTCCAAAATATACAGACATTGGGAGCATGCACCACATTTATGTGTTCCCTTAAATTCTGTAATGGACTTCTGTCTACCAGATCTTTCAAATTCCATCTTTAAATTAGGTCCTGTTTTATAAACAAAAACTGGTTCTTTACCAACTATGTTGTATATTTGGGAATTTCCTTTAATAATATTTGAATTACTTGGAATTATATCTTTTCTGCCTTCTGATTCAGGACCAAACTGAACCACTAAAGCTCTCGCATAGCTAGTACCTCTATGTTCTTTGTTGTCATTAAATAGACATATGCCAAGTAAGACAGACAGACTCTGAAAGAGCTTTACTGAAGGACATCTATAGTGCTATACATTCTGGAAAAGGAACCAGTGAACCATCTAATTTCTGGCACTGGCTAACCCACAATGGTAGATCTATTCTCAGTGAGGGAAAGTGGAATGTGCTAGACAAGGGCATTTAACCAGAACTCCCTATAAATGAACTGGACTTTAGCCAACAGAGGCGTCAGTGTTGGCATGCAAGAAATTATTCTCAGTTTTGTGGATTTCTTTGAGAGAATACATAGAGAATGCTGGGCTATTTCACAGTGCTCATCAAAGACCAAATATTCTTAAACAAGGAGAAACTGCAAGTAACGGTTCATGGACACTTCAAATATTTTTTGTACTGGACAGTGTTATATTGCACTCCTACCCAGTACTTGGAACTGATGTAATTTTATGGGGGGTTTTTTCTACCTTTCCTGCACTACAGCAAGTTCATTTTTATTGATTGGTGTCCACTCAAAATTAAACAGTTTATTTCTTATGTGTTAATAAATTCTATATTTAAACAAAAATCGGATTTAATTTTTGCTTGATTGAAACCTCTTACAATAGGTTTAGAAAGAGGACAAATAAATCATGAGCCAGCTTATTTTTACTGCAGATAGTCATAATTGACACTAAAACAATATTATATTCCATCCTAAATGTTTTGACATTAAGATATAAACCTATCCCTCCACTATGTTTTATTTATCTGTTGACAAGATATAGGAGGTCTAGGATAACCGAGTCTCTAATGACACAGTAAGCAAAACAGAGCTCTCCCCTCAAAAGTGTATAAGACACTGAACAAAAATATAGACCTACAGCCTTTTTTGATAGCTTGGGAACTTTAGGCTTGTGATCCTTTTGGTTGAGAGTGTTTAGGGTCTTTCTAATAGTTTGATATGTTTACTGAGATTCATCCTGAAGGCAGTATTGTACTCAGTAATTGTTCTTATCGATAATGAGTATATGGAAGTGAGGACTTCTTTAGACCTTGTTGATACTCTTATAGCAATTAACTGTGCTAAATAAAAGGATTCCTGACACCTACTTTCATATAGGTTCATAGGTATATACATAGGTCTTTATAAGCCTAGCCGCGCAATCCAACCTTCGACATCATATACAAAAGATATGGAATTACCAACCCAAATTCCTAGGTCACTGACTACATTTTTGTTTTGCAGTGGTGTATGGTCCATACAGTATGATGAGGGGAGAGATTGTCTACCAAAATTGATGATACTACATCCTTTGGCATTTAGTTTAAACCCATTCTGAATATACCAAGAGTTTATTAGGAAGAACTCATTCTGGATGGTTTAGGTGTCAGAGGGTGAATTAACAACCCCACTTTACAGCCATCTGCAAACTTTTATAGCTAGAGGTCTTGGTTCTCTGTTTGGAGGTCTCAGAAGTAAAGGACAAACAGGAGAGGTCCCAGCTGTGAGGGAACAACTGATCACATTCATTTCCCGATGGGGGCACCTAAAACTCACAATGCATGGGTTTTACTTGTCAGCCAGTATGCTATCCATATTACCTCAAATGGGTCAAATTTTAAAACATTTAGATTCTGTATGATGTCAGCATGGGGAGTGGTGCCAAGGACCTTGGCCAGATCGAGACATGCTAGATGTACCACATGGTCACCATCTATAACCTCCATAACCCTTTCAAAGAAGTTTACAGGATGCAATAGACAGGATCTACCTTTTACATAGCTAAACAGTTGGTAGTCAAGTCTAACAATATTTTTGATAGCATAGTTTATGAGGTCAGTTCTAATATGTTCTATATCTTTGCAGATGCAGTTTGTAAGACTGATGAGTCTGTAATTACTTGAGTCTGTTCTAACGCCACCCTTATAGACAGGCATCAAGACTGCAGTGTCACTTATCAGGGACAAAACCAGTAGCCAAAGGTAGGTTATACAGCTGAAGGAGGCAATGTGCAGCTGCGCATTTAATTAATAAAGCAACCAAGTATATTGTCAGGTCTCATGGAGGAAATATTTTTAGTCTCAGCACTTTCAGTAAATCTTCTTAACAGATAATTGAGGGAATAAGGAATTCAGGTATTTCAGGGCTTTGAATATAAGTATTGGGTAATAATATGCATCAAATTTGTTTGTAAGAATCTTGGCAATATCTATTTGGTCAGAAAAGGACACATCTTTATGAAGTTTGGGGTACGGGAACATAGCTAAAGAAGGATTTAGAATTATCTTTAGCTTCAGAAGCTAGCCTGATTTCTTGTGATCCTTTAGTTGACCTAATAGTTCTTTTCAGTTTTTATTTGTAATACTTTTCTTATTTTCCTTCAGAAGAGAGGTTTTGGATCTGCTATATAATTAAAAGAGTATCCTTTATTGTAAAGTTTATTTACGGTGGCAGACTACCAGTGTGTTTTTGTATTTCTTGTGACACTTGGCTCTAGAAGGAACTGCAAGCTCTTTGTATTTTTCAAAATGAGTGTAGAATTCCTTAATGAAGCTTGCTGCTGTATCAAGGTAAGGGGTGGTGCAGTCATAAGTGAATGCTGATATTTCATCACACATAGGTTGAGTTTGGCACATTCATAATCCCTAAATTCAGTAATGCTCACACACATATTAAGACACAGTCCCAGTGTACTCTGACACTCACTGTCTTCCTCCTGTGTGGTTCTATACCCAATGTCCAAGATGACATTACAGCCTCTCCCTCAACTACCCTAAAGGATGCAGAGCATCAGGTGGTCACTGTGCCTGTCAAGTAGGGGCTTTCCTGTTACTGACAGCATGTCATTGCTACCTCTGAGAGTTTTGCAGCATACGAGCAGAGCACACCTGATATATGAATACCCACAATACTGCAGCCTACCAATGGTTCAAGATGGTGACTACTGCTTCAATCCACCACACTATCTGGGTATTTCTAGGCATAATCAATAAATGTGCAAGGTCACAATCAAGACACAATCCGCAGCTACACACAATGACCTGGAGATGGCTGGTAGAGTGGAGATCCTCTAGGAGGATAGTGACTTACATTGCAAGATCATCAAGGAAACAGTGGAAACCAGGGATGATGCATCACTGGACTTATGCAGTCTGTGGTCGAACTTCTCACCTTCATGTAGATGTTAACTAGTGCCACTATTAGTACCCTACACCCTAGTGATACAATGGCCAGGGGCATGTGCACAGCGGTGGAGGACATTTTGGCTGACCATCACAGGGAACACAGTCTACACTGGCTGCAGTTTGAGTTCCAACATATCCCACTTCACGTGTAGTCACACTGCAGAGCCACTGGGATGGCGTACCTAATGTCCCCCCCCCAAACACACACACACACACACACACACACACACACACACACACACATACATGTCCTGTTTCACCAGTTCTGCCACTTCTGTGTCATGGGGGTCCTCTTGGCCAGCTATGTCTACCAAATGCAGGGACCCTAATACATAACCATGTAGTGCTTCCCCTATAACAAGACATTGCATTGGCCACACTGCAGAACTCCATAATGGTTCCCCAGCAGGTTAACCAAGTAAATCATTTATTATACTAATGACCAGCATCCCCAATGGGCATGTCTTCACCACCATTAACCAACAGTCCCATGTCCTTTGGGTTTGTAGACATTTACGTGTCCCTAGGTGCCTGTGCAAATGATGACAACTGCAACACTCCCACCCTCCTCCCAGTGCAGTATATGTGGGATGCCTGATGCATACATACCTCTCAAATGTCAAGAATTTTGCAGAATGCCCTTATCTTTGCCTCATATTTTTGGTCTGTTCCTCATAAAATGTGTGGTTTTCTGGCAAATCATTTTGTTTTGCTGTCACTTAATAAAGACAGACATTTGTATTTCAAACTTCATATCTTTCACAAAGAACATGTGAATGCAAATCCTGTTATTCTATTAACATGCAAAGTTTATAAGACCAATCTTTAAACGCTTTCTTTCATTCTGGCCCTTTGTCCCCCCTCCCATTACTTTTTAGCTTTGTCCAGATGTGAGAGGTATGTATGATGAATTGGTAGCCATTTTATTCTGCAAACCTCATTTTATATCTCTAAGACTATACCCTTTCTCAAGACTGTTAAATCATGCCATATCCTTTAACACCAGAGACAACACTAATGGTGACCACCCAGTTGGCTTCAACAGTGAAACCTAAGTATACTTCATCACTTATTAGGCCTCTTATTTTAGCCATCATCCTTCATCGGTTCATCACATTACTGTGATATCACCCTGGAGCAAAAGACAGAGCTTTTTTTAACTTTGCCTATCTCTATGTAGCATTCTTTGAAATGCTACAAAGAGGCTAAAGCTGATATACACTGCAGTAGTCAGGCTACGCAATGTGTTATCATGCCACAAGTACAGTAGGGACCATACAAGATGGTGAACCACAGATCTCCAGTTCATATTACCTCTAAATTGATAGCAACCTGTGCTACTCCTACTGCATGGGAAAGTTTTCTGGCAGCTGCTTCATGCTAAGCTGAGAACTTCCGTACATAATACCCACACAAGGGTGGCACTGAGCCTTAAATTACTTCTGGCATTAATTTCATTAGTAGCAAGGTACAAGTGAGGACAGAAAAAGAAAAAAGGTTTTACTGTCTTCATGATAACTTGGCTATGTGGAAGAGGCCATGGCGGTAAATTCAAAGGAGCACAGCAGCAAATGCACAACACAGGGAAAATGTACAAAGCTATCCATACAAGGGAAAGAATGGATAGCTGAGAAAAAAAATACAACATAGCGTAGAAGGGGGAGTTAGTGAAATGGGGAGAGACCTCATATAAACAACATGTATGTTAACACTTTCCATTATGCTGTCTGTCCATGGCATGAGTATAATTGAGGTGCTAGATAAGTAACAGTGTTTCGAACTTCACTCATAAAACATAAACACTCATGAACTTTACTTTCTTATGTATTAGCAGTTCTAACATCTACCTCAATAGTGCATATGTCATTTTTTTTTTTGGGAGGGGGGCACCATGCATTTAGGATGTAAACCTCTAATGACTTGATCATCTAGATTTGCTCATGACAGGAAAACGGATCTCAAGTATTATGTAAATTAATTGATTGGTAAACATTTAAAAGAGCCAAGGGGATTTGCATAGCAATTGAAAAGATAAATCTCAACCCTTACCCAGCTAAAGTAGTAGTTTAACCACTTACACAGTGCCCTATTCCAGAATACATTCAGAACATCAAACGTTCTGAATAATGAAAATAAAACAAGTGCCCCCAAAATGTCAAACCTCAAAACTCTGAAAATAAAAAAAAAGAAAGAAAACATGCTCTATGCTGGGGGAGAAAGTCCCCCCCCCCAACACACACACACACACACACACACACACACCCTGTTAACTATATATGCCAACTCCAAGTTCACACCACAGTGGGAAAAAAGCAAATACTCAATCCTCACGCTACAGTGATCTTGGGCAACTGTTAAAAAAGCCAATCAATGTTTTGGGTTTTGACCTTTGTGGGTCAATCTTTTGACATTCGATATTCAGAATGGTCGGCATTCTGCATGAATCCTCCTGTTCCATAAACAGGATTTTGGAATTCTTCATCCCATGCAGGCTGACGAGAAATCATGGAGTCCTTCTCCTGATTTCATATTAGGAAATGGATTCACCATTGGACACCACATGGAATAACAAGTAAAACTGGGGGAAAAATGTAAATAAGGAACAAAGGAGGGGAGAAATGCTTTTGAACCCTGCAACCTTGACATAGGGAGGAGCAGCAGCATTAACCCACTATGCTAACTGATACAGCAAGTTTTTTTCTACAATAGGATGAGGTTCTTGGGCATTATTCAAGGCCTGCAAAAGTGCATAAGTTACAAAGGATGGGGACAAGGCATGTATAAACATATCTGTCAACCTTGTAATACAAGAAATCGAGAAAAAGCCAAAAATAATGGGGGAGCAAAGAACATAATCAGGGACAATTTAATTATTCCTCTTATAAACTTAGAAAGTCATAAGAGCAACATTGTTTGAAGGATGTGAAGTTTGAAACTATTTTGCATTAATGACTAACTGTGCTCATCCAAGATTTATGAGGGTAGAAAACACATAAAAGGAGACATCAAGGATTTTTTGACAACTTAGGAACAGGTATGGTACATGTGATGTGATGTGTGTGTGCGTGTGTGTGTGTGTGTGTGTGTGTGTGTGTGTGTGTGTGTGTGTGTGTGTGTGTGTGTGTGTGTGTGCATGTGTGTGTGTGTGTGTGTGTGTGTGTGTGTGTGTGTGTGTGTGTGTGTGTGTGTGTGTACAGCATAGCGAATGAGAGGGGTGCCTGTACCAGTGTTATGCATGGACTACCAGTCTGATCTGCACATGTGACAGTTAACAGCAATTCAGAGACATGCAACTTAGCTGATAATAAGGTCTTTTGTCACTGTGGCTAATGCATCTCTGAAGAACAAGTTACCACATTGTGGGAATAGCTCCTTTTTACCACACACTGCTTTTTTTATTGACTCCTCAGGATAGTTTTGTATTATACATACATTCTGATGTCTCTGGATATATATTGATGGTTGCCAATAGCCCTCCTCCACATCTACAATAAATTGCTACTAAAAACAAAGTACTGTAAAATGCATTTATTTAAAATTACTTTAAAATGCCTTTTAAATAACTGAATTTCATACTAGCAGTAAGTCACATCAGGTGTGATAGTACTGTACTTACTTTAATTGTGTTTTTTTTAGTCAGGCTTTGACTTTGAAGTACACAAAGTCAGTACTGGCTGGTAAATTTAACATCATGCTCACCTGAATGTGATGTATTGCCTAAGTATTGCACTGAAGCAGGCCCACTCTGCTGAAGCTAAATGTATTTGGTCCTGATCCTGATACCAAAAAAATATCAAATAACCATCTAGGCATGCAAAAATAGAAGCAAATCTATAAAAAATAAGCCACTGGAGTGATGAAGTGGGAAGAAAATTGTGACACTGCCAGCCTAGCTATCTGGAATTTTGTAAGTCTATGTCATTTGTGAATATTGATATGATTTATACAGAATTATACTATGTCATTTGTGCATATTGATATGATTTATACAGAACTGTATGTTATGTACTGAGCTTCAAGAATGTAACCACAGCATACACTGCTGGAACATAGAAGATTAGCTTACAAAACTTCAAGAAAATAAGTTGAAATTAAGTGCTTTACAATGTGTTATAAAAGTTAGTTCATGCAGCTAGGAGACAGGATGTCTAGAGCTAGAAGTTTTTTTTTTCTATTGTCATAGAGAAAAGTAATTATTAGGTTTAAAATGTAAAGTGTTGTATTGCTTTATGACTTCCTAGCAGCTGCACAGCTGAAAGATATGTATTTTTAACACAGAGATACTAGTTTCTGTTAGCCTAGGAACTGAAGGCAGGTGACAAAAAGTGATGTCATCCAGGCTAATCCAGCAGTAATATGTGATATTAATTTAAGAACTCTCTCAGAGAGAAACTGGGCATTTTGTATCTTTTCTTGGACCTAGCAAGAACATCCACTCAACTGCACTTGCCTTGCTATGTAAGTAAATTATTTAGGGCATAGTATCTCTTTTAGATATAAACAGGATTATAGTAAAGATTAGTTTAGATGTTTTCTGTATTTATTTGAGACAGTCCTGCAATGTTGTTTTAAAATATTTTCTGTGATTCTGAACTCTGAAGTAACTGTAGTGTCGTGTTCTTTTATTATTTACTATTAAGTATATTTAAATCTATCTTTGTGGCTGATATTTGTGAGACATATTTTTTATCTTAGATACTAGAATATATATTTGGTGACACTGTACAGACCACTCCTAAATAGCCTTGCTTTTTGTCAGACTACCATTTGGATAATAGTAACATTACATAGTAGGATTAGTCACCTTTTGGTAAGGGCCTTAAAGTAGCTGATAAGGGGTTTTGGTGGCAGTGATATCTATCTTACTGTCTGTGCATAAGAGGGCATAGCTAGTAAACCTGTACCAGCCTTTCTCAGGTGTGTGTTTGTGTATAAATCAAATCTCAAAGTGTGTGTGTGTGTGTGTGTGTGTGTGTGTGTGTGTGTGTGTGTGTGTGTGTGTGTGTGTGTGTGTGTGTGTGTCAGCTACTTGGGCAGGGACACAAAGCACTGGTTGGACAGAGAGAGTGTTGGGAGGACTTGGCATAAGGACTCAACTCTATAGCTGTGCCAGTAGGGAGTCTTACTGGGGATCTAGAGAAAGAGGGAGAAACCAGCCCCAGACTGACTGTGATCTCTGTGTGTTCTTAAGGGTAATTGTTCTTTACTGTGTGTGTACTTGTCATCCTCCCATTGTGTACATCCCTCACTGCTGCCAGTGTTGAGGATTGAGGCTCATTGATTACTGGGCCAGTGCAGGGGCATCACAAAAAACATCATTCAAAACCTAAGCATTTCAACCCTGATAACAATAGAATTCATCAGACAAATCCAGTGATTTGTCTGATGATGTTTTTTGTATCAGAAATTATAGTCCATTAGTAGGTCTCTAGTAAAAGGCTAATAAATCAGTACTGACGATGTATGTGATACAAAAATGCTAGTGGCTAAGGGTGAACTTGTATGACTCAAAATCAGTCAAAACTGTTTTGATGAATGTATATTTTAATATAAAAGTCTTAAAACATTTTTAACAGAACAATCTTACATGACACAAACAACAAGAAAAGCATAATGAAAAACAAACAATTTGTGTTGCATGACATACAGTATATGGACAAAAGGCGCATGTTTGGCTCTGTTAAGGTGCATTTACTCAGTAGCTTTTCTCAGTCGTTTACAGAAATGTGAATACCCATTATAGTCATAGCAGGTCCACACCTAGGCAGTGGCATTTCATACACCAAGAAAAGGGTTACTGCCATACAAAGAAAAAAAATGATCGTTTCTGGATGATAGCTGACCTGTACTGACTCCTGCACCATAATGATACAAAAGGGCTGATAATTTGTGGAACTCAAAGTGAAACGTCTACAAACAAATAATAATGATATGTGTTAGTGGATGTCTCAGGGGAAGCAAAGTCTACATTCCCTAGTCCTAATTCCACAAATTGAAAAAAAAAAAAAATCTCAGTTGTCATATCAAACTCACATAGGATATACTGCCAAACCACACTAAAACAAATACATTTTCAGGAGCAGTACCAGTGTCAAAAAGTGGCTTCACTGTTATGTCTTTAATGAAACCAAAGCCCTCCCATGCCCGAAGCAGGGGACTATACCCCCTGTGCCACTGAAATCAAACTTAGGGTTGCTGCACTGTGAGGGTAAGGAGAAGCACTCTTAGCAGTGACTCAGTCTAAGAAAACTTTTTTTTTCCACAAAACATCTTAAAATTGAACACCAGCTAAATCTCCCTTGGATGCATGTCCTGATAACCACAGTAACATAAATATCCCTTCCCCCTTCAATACTTCCTCAGTCTCACTACATCTTTCTAATAACTTGCTTAGTTATCAGGCTGGCACTCTTCCAACTTAATGTAATCCACCTAACACATCATGCACTTTGAAATGGCAACTTACTATTCAGGCATTGTGGAATGTTGCTAACTTATATGGTCCTGTCTTCTCCTCCTCAGCAAATGCTTAAAAACTCGAAGGAATGAGCATGTATACTAAGTCTTACAAGTTTATGCCATGCCTGACTACACAGATGTGAAAACAGCTCTGTTCATCACCAGCAAACCTTATGAAACTTAAAGCTTCTTTCTCAGAATCTGCAAGTGTGTGATGTGCTGAGCCTGATGGGGTCGACTTCTATCACAAAGCAAATGCTATTTAATGTTCTACAGTTGTGCGATGCTCAAATGAAGGTCACCCTACGAAAACACATCATGATCCATCTAGCTAACCCTAAGGGATTAGCATCCCTTTATGAAAGGAAATTGTAGTGGCATTCTTCCAAGTATGACAAACAGAATGGTGAGAAAAAATGTAAAAGGTCATTTAATGGGCTAGAAGGCATGCAGCGCTCAGAACTAAAGAATGCAAAAATGTACAGTCCAACACAATATAATTAATGATAAATATCACTAAAAAAGAGGGGAGACGCTGGTTTCATGAGTAAGAGTAAGAGTTAATGAGAATTTACATAAGATAAAAATAGGCAAGGAAAAGAAAAGCAGAAAACTTAACAGAAGGAAAAGCAAACAACTGTAAACAAGTAAATCAAAGCTTACTGTTTCAGAAGAGTGATCAGAAAGAAGTAAGCTATATGACTTGTATTACCATCCAGAATCTGTGCATACATACCTACATATATAGTTATAGATATAGATATGGAAACTGAAAATGGGTGAATCCCCCTTTACTCTGCATCTGTGCAGCTGACAGAATTTAGTCGACTACACAGATGGTTGACGTGTGCAAGATTGACAATTCCCAGGTTGGGGAATATTCTCTTTCCCCAGGGATTGTGTGATCTCTGACTTAGTGTATATATATATATATATATATATATATATATATATATATATATATATATATATTTATTTATTTATTTATAGGTTCATAGGTAGGTACTAGGCTATCTGCCCTAGGGCATTTATAAGCCTAGCCAGAATATGTTGGCTTTCACCTCCCTTTTAGACTAGATTCCTGAGCCCCTGTCCAGCAGTGCCTTAGAAGTGATCCCAGGAGTGAATTTACGATTTCCCATCCACTCATCAAGATTTCTCTTGAAGAGGGTCAGCGAGGGGCTCTGCCTAACATGAACCGGGACTCTATTCCAGAGTGAGGGAAGCCTCTGGGATATGAATCTATCCCTCCAGGATGTCCTATTTATAGCTGTGCTGAGGTTTAAATCCCTGGAGCGTGTACTCTAATGGATTTGGTTTTCTTGAGGTGGAGCATGTCCATTAGTTCTGGGTTAGACATGGCCTTGTACGTCAGGCAGAGATCGCCTCTGAGTAGGCGGTAAGCAACTGAGTAGAGATGGAGTTTCTTTAGTCGAACTGCATAGGGCATCTGTTTGAGGCCCATGATCCTCTTGGTGAGGTACTTTTGCAGTCTCTCCAGCTGTTGCAGGTGTCGGGTAATGTACATCCCAAATGGGGCATTGTACTCAATTATGGGCCTCATGAGTAAAGGGGCACAATGACCTCTCTTGATCTAGATGTGAACCCTTTTGTGATTAGGTGAGCTATATAGGTTTTTCTAACCACTTTGGCAATGTGATTGTCAAAGGAGAGGTTACTATCTACTTGGGTCCCCAGATCCCTAATTACTTCTTCCGTACTTAGTGGATTTCCTCCTATGTGGTAGTTTGTGGGCACTTTGTTTTTCCCAAAGGGGATGACTATACATTTTTTGGCATTTAAGCTTGAGGCCGTGGTTCTGACACCAGGTATCCGTCTCCGTAAGACCCTTCTGGAGGATGCTTGTGTCAGCCGGAGAGTCAATTATGGCTCCCAGTTTGCAATCATCTGCGCACTTGGTCAGCCACAGTCCTCCCGTGCTTGCCTGTACCTCAGAGAAGTATATACCGAACAAGAGGGGTCCCTGGACAGAGCCCTGTGGGATGCCACTTGTAACCGGTTTAGAGTCAGACATGGCACCCACAACTCTGACCATGTCAGTTCTATCCCTGAGCCAGTTTGCAACCCATCTTGTGACGAATGGTTTGATATTTAGGCTGGTAAGCTTATTTATGATACCAGAGTGGGGTATTGTGTCGAAGGCCTTTGCGAGGTCCAAGTAGGCTGTGTGGACTGCCTTTCCCTCATCTATGGCATTGGTAACTGTTTCGAAGAAGTCAACTAGTTTAGAAGGCAAGATCTGCCTTTAATAAAGCCGAATTGGGTAGGGTCCAGTGTCTGGAGGTTCCCAATGTCTTTGTTTATGAGATCCATGATGATGCACTCCATAGCCTTGCAGACCAGGCTAGTCAGGCTTATAGGGCGCTAGTTCCTGGGATCCGTTGTGGCGCCCCCTTTGTGGAGTGGGATTACCGTTGCTGTACGCCACTCTTTGGGTACATAACCTGTGGTGAGGCTGAGTTGGAACAGTGAATTTATGTGAGGGTTTAGTTCTTTTTGGAGTTCGTGTAAGATGCAACCCAGGATGCCATCCGGTCCCACCGATGCTGTGTTTTTTACTTTGGAAAGGGCTGCTTTCACCTGTGTGTCTGTGATGTCAGGGGGACTGCATACTTCTGGGATAGACACAGGTTCTTTTGGGGGGGAGGGGGGGTAAAGTTTGCATTGAACCTGTCCGCCAGGATGTTGGCAATGTCAGTGGGTTCAGTGTACTTTGTGCCATTTTGCACCAGCTCAGAGCAGATTTGAGAGCTACCACACAGATTCTTGACATAGCTAAAGAAAGCCTTGTGATTATCTTTAGAATCTTTGGCAATTTTTCTTTCGAAGCTAGCCTTTGATGATTTTATGAGGGATTGAAGTTTCTTGCTAGTACTGATCAGGGATGCCTTCCCTTTTTGGGATTTTGCCCTATCATGTAATAGTTTCCTCCTTCTGATGTAAAGTTTATTTATGGCCAGGGTCCACCAGACTGGTCTCCTGTTTTTGGAGGAGTGAGTCTTGGTTTTACTTGGGATGGCATGATCCATGCATTCCTGTAGGTGCTCATAGAATGCATTTGTGAAGGACTCTGTGTTATGGGTAACATTTTCCATTAGCCCGGGTGCTTTGAAGTTCTCCACCTCGGTCTTGAGAAGTGTGAAATTTGCTATTGAGAAGTTTTTCACAGTGGTTTCCTTGGCTGGGGGTGGGGTCAGGATGTGGATGTCCACAGTGATTAGTTTATGGTCTGATCTTACCAATGAGGGGTCAGAATCACTAAAACAATATACACTTAATTGCCTTTGCAAATTATTTAAAGATATTGCCAGTTTCACTTGATTTAGGTAACTGCTATGAAATATTTATGTAAGACAGACCTTATCCACCAAAAATATGGACATATAAAAATTATGAAAAATGTCTAATCATTTCAAGAGCTAGAGAAACTCTAAGTGCACCTAACACAATGATCAACGTCAGAAGACAAAACTATAGAGAAAGCTACACTAGTACTAAACATGTTACTTTCCCTCGAATGCTGTAGAAGGTGCAGCAAAACAAGGAAGATATATGTGGGGGGTAGTTTAAAATGAATGCACACTACAGGCGTGTAGATAACTAATGTCTGACCCTGTGTATTTCCATGTACTGGCACCAGCCTCAACTTTGAGATGAGGAGCAAAATTGAGGACAAAAAAAAATCCTTTTACTTTCCAAACTGTAGCAACCTCTTTGCTTTATGGCAAGTGGTTTGCTACAGCTTATACTGCACATGAAGCACTGAAGCACATCAGTCCTGACCCCAAAAGCATTATTGCTATTCATTTCTGAATGCCTGTACTGCACTACTGACTGACTGGCATTTGCTGATTGCTCCCCCTAGCATCTTGCATCTGGGCAGCTACCACATTTGCCCCATTCTTGTTATGCTTATGGCACACTATTAGTTGGGAAGTGCAAAACAAGTTACTCAAAGGAAGGTCAAATGTTGCAAGGAACTGAAACACAGAAATTCATAACAGAATTTCCACGTTATAATACAATGCCTGCTGCAAAAGAAAGATCTGCACTTATAACTAAAGAAATTGAAGATGGAAAACAAGAAGGACATGTAACACCAAGGCAGAAAACCTGAGATACCTGAATTCTGTTCCAGGATAAGTTACTATGTGTTATTTGTCTAAGAAACGCAAAAAAAAAAAAAAAAATAGTTCATAACAATTGACATGACCTGGACCCTGTAGTGAAGGAAAGAATGGTTTGTTTGATAGACTGTTTTGCTTTTTGGATGAATACCTAGCAAAAGCAAAACAAATTCTTACCTAATAGTAGTGTAAGCAGTAGCTGTTGCCTTAAGTTGTACCCCAATACATACACAGACATATAGACAGACAGATAGATAGATAGATAGATAGATAGATAGATAGATAGATAGAGAGATTGATAGGTATTTACACACACACACACACACACACACACACACACACATGCATGCATGCGCACACATACTGCAGTTAGTACGGCTATGACTTCCTTATTTTCTCATTTTTCTATCAGTGGGAAAATTACATTAGCAAAAGCAATAAAGCATCTTAAAAAAACACAAAACAGATGTAAGAGCAACATCAACGATTATCTCAGCAAGCGTTCTTACAGAAGTCACCCCAGTAGCTCGACATTGAATATTCTAACATTTGGATAAGAATGATAGTCAAAAGTGTCATGAGGACCACCATGTATGTGGATCTGATATAGCAACACATCATATTATAGGCATGATAGCCTGTGATGCCCATGCACTGGCCCACTAATCAAGGAACCTCAATCCTCACCACTAGCACCAGTGAGGGGCATCCACATTCAGAGAATAGCAAGTACACACACAGTAAAGTACAATTTCCCTTAACAGCACACAGAGATCACAGTCAGTCTGGGGCTGTTTTTTTCCCTTTCTCTCCAGATCCCCAGTAAGACTCCCCACTGGCACATCTATAGGGTTCAGATCTCAGCCAAGTATTTAAGACAAAAACCTCCAGTACCCTCTCTGTCCAACCAGTGCTTTATATCTCTGCCCAAGTAGCTGACACGCACACACACACACACACACACACACACACACACACACACACACGCACACTTTGAGATTTGATTTATATACAAATGCAAAGACACTCCTGGGGAAGGCTGGCATAGGTTCACTAGCTATGCTCCCTTCTGCCCAGGCTATAAGGTACTAATCCACTGCCACCAACTACTTTTATCAGCTACTATAAAGGCCCTTACCAAGGGGTGACCAATTCCACTGTGTAATATTACTGTTATCCAAATAGTAAGTGTAACCCAGGGCTAAGGCTATTGGAGTGGCTTATACAGTATCACCAAATACATACAAGTACTCTAAGAGCTTAAATTATCTCTACACAAAACAGCCACAGTTAAAAAGGTTTAAAATATTTAATAATAAATAATAAAAACACAAGACAATACTCACTGATTCAACACAGTGATAATAGAGAGTTCAGAATCACAGGAAATACTTTAAAACAACATTGTAGGATGGTCTCACATAAATATAGAAAACAGCTAGACTAATCTTACTATTTCAATCTATCTCTAAGAGAAATAACTGTTCTAAATATCTTACTTGCAGAGCAAAGCAAAGTGCTGGTGAGTTGTTGTCGGATCTGAAGACAAATACAAAATGCTATACTTTCTTTCTGAGATAGTCCTTAAATTGATAATATAGATTACTGCTGAGTCATCTCAGATTACATCATTCTTGTCATTTCTCTGATTTAATTCCCAGGCTAACAGAGATGCACTATTTAACATTTCTTTTTCATCTGCACCTGCCAGAAAGCCACAGCAATAAAAGACACTTTACATGTGAAACCTAGTAATTATTAGGACAATAGAAAGAATTTCCAGCTGCAGACACCCTGTCTCCGAGCCTGAGATCACACACGGTTGTAAAATTCTTTACTTATCAGCCTTCCTCCAGCAAGGTGCACTGCGGTTACATTTTTGAAGCTCAACATATAACACAGTTTTCTTACATTTGTCAAATAAGCCTGAGGATCATAATAATATTTACAAGGACATAGAATTATTTATAAATTTCTATCTAGCTAGCCTAGCAGCTCTTCAGTTTATCACCCCCCCCCCAGAAAACTCAACCTAGTTTTTCAAGTGTCCCTTGAAAAATGTTGCTTGACAGAGTTGAGCCTATCTGGGTATATCTTACCCCATTCCCTGTCTTGTGAGACCATCTGTGTTGGCATTGCTAATCCCACTGCAGTACTGCACTGATATATGACATGCCTGCAGCCCTAGGCTCCACCTTAGCAACTTGGCATTTTGCTGGCTGGCTCGATGTAACCATGTTAGGGGATTGTGATGTATAACTACAGTGAATTTCCTTCCATACAGATAAGGCTGACGTTTCTGTAGTACCCATACTATGGCCAGACATTCCTTTTCTACAGCTACATAGCATTCTTCCCTGGGTTGGAGCCTAAGACTGAGATAAACCACTGGGTGCTCTTCTTCCTCTGAGGAAATCTGGCTAAGTACAGCCCCCACCCCATGGTTCGAAGCATCCACCTGCACAACAAATTATTTGCTGTAATCTGGACTGGCTAACACAGGGGGTCCTCTCAAAGCTTCTTTAAGCTTCGGGGATGTCTGCTCACATGTTGTGGTCCACACAACCTTATCTGGTCTGCTTTTCCTTGTCAGGTCTGTGAAGGGAGCAGCTATGGTACTATAACTGGGGGCAAACTTTCTGTAGTACCCTGCTATCCCAAAAATGCTCTCACCTGCTTTTTTTGGTAACAGGTGCAGGCCATGCCTGAATGGCTTCCACTTTGGCCGGTTATGGCCTGAACTTACCACTCCCCACTCTATGTCCCAGGTAGGAGACCTCTGCCATACTCACCTGGCATCTGCTGGGCCTAATGGTCAACCCTGACCTCTGTAGTCTGCCCAGCACCTCCCTGACATGCTGAAGGTGCTCTTGAAAGAAATGGCTGTAGATGGCAATATCATCTAGGTAAGCAAGGGCAAACCCTCCTGCTCTTGCTAGGATATTATCTACCAGCCTCTGGAAAGTCACTGGGGTATTTTCCATCCCAAAGGGCATCTTTGTGAACTCATACAAGCTAAAAGGAGTCACAAAGGCTGACCTCTCTCTAGAACTGGGAGTCAAGGGCACCTCCCAGTAACCCTTGGTAAGATCAATGGTGGTAAGATACTTAGCCCCAACCAGCTACACTATGGCTTCATCTGTCCTAGGCATGGGGTAAGCATATGACTCTGTGTGACTATTTAATTTCCTGTAGTCCACACAGAACTGGCTGCTGCCATCCTTCTTTGGCAACAGCACCACTGGGATGGCCCAGGGACTGTTGGACTCTTTAATTACTCCTAATTCCAACATTTCCTGTATCTCCTCCCTCAGAGTCTCTTTGACTCTCTCAGGCACCCCGTAAGGGACCCGCCTAATAGGCCTTTGAGGTCCTGTATCCACCTGGTGCTGCACCAGGTGGGTACACCCTGGTTTCCCAGTCAATATGTCCTCAAACTCCTTTAACACTGTTCCAATTTCTCGAACCTGCATAGGAGATAGCTGCTGGAACATTGCTACCCCTTCCACTGAAGTGTCAGTCTGAGCTTCACTGAAGAGATCAGTCACCAGATCTCCCTCAGACTCCTCCTGCAGTCCACTGCAAATACTCAGCACAAGGGTCTCCATATCATGGTAAGGTTTCATCATGTTAACATGGTACAATTTGTGCCCCTGCCTTCTGTCTAGCAGTTCTACCATGTAGTTGACATCAGTGACCTTCTTTACCACCTTGTAGGGTCCCTTCCAAGCTACCTGCAGCTTGTTGTGTCTGACGGGAATGAGAACCATTACCTGCTGCCCTATAGCATACTCTCTAGCTCGAGCATTCCTGTCATATCAGATGTTTTTCTGCTGTTGGGCTTCTGCCAGTTTCTCTTAGGCCAAGGCCATGAGTTCCCTGAGCCTTGTCCTGAGTTTAGGACATATGCCACAACAGACTCCTTGTGACATTCACACTCACCTTCCCACTCATCTTGAATTAAATCTAGAGGTCCTCTAACCCTATGCCCATACAGCAACTCAAAGGGTGAAAAACCTGAGGATTCCTGGGGAATCTCTCTGTAAGCAAACAGCAGATGGGGAAAATATTTGCCCCACTCCCTCTGCAAATGCCCGTCACATGGACTTGAGTGTAAAACTTAATCTCCCAACAAGACCATTAGTCTGGGGTGATAGGGGGTGGTCTTTAAGTGCTTCACCCCACAGTACTTCCATAGACAAGCCAGCAGGTCTGACATGAAATTGGCACATCTGTTAGATAGTATTTATTTTGAGAAAAATTACCCTGCTGAAAATCTCTAACAAAGCATTTGCCACCTTTTCTGTCTCGATGGAGGACAAAACCACTGCCTCAGGGTATCTTGTAGCAAAATCTACTACCACAAGGATATACTTTCTCCAATGTGGAACTTGGGGTACTCAGAGGCCCAACAATATCCATAGCTACCCTCTGAAATGGTTCTTCAGTCACAGGCAAAAGCATCAAAGGAGATTTCACCTTATCTCCTGCCTTGCCTACCTTTTGGCACTGCTCACAGGTCCTGCAGTACACTGTTACATCTCTGGAAATTCCAGGACAATAGAAGTTCTGCATAATACATCTCTTTGTATGTTTTATGCCCATATGACCTGAAAAGGGAATATCATAGGCTATGGCTAGAAGTGCCAGACAGTAGTCTCTAGGCACTACCAACTGCTGTATTCTCTCACCCTCTAGCCCTCCCTCAGGGGTCCACTCTCTATACAGTAACCCTTTGCCCCAGTATACAGATCCCCCCTTCCCTTGAGAATCAGGCGCCTCACTAGCGACCTACCTCAGGCCTTGTAATGTAAGGTCTGACAGCTGAGCCTGTCTCAACTCTATCTCTTTGTAACCCTTCCCAGCTCCCCTTCCACAGGACACCTGGCATTCTCTGACAGTGGTGTCTCACTGTCAGCCTGTGTACTACTACTCACCCCTACCTTTGAAGTCACTCTGTCCAAGGGAACATCAATACCCACAAACAGCTGTGACTCACCTTCAGTCTCACTGCTACAGGGTAGCCCCTCCCTGAAGTAGCCACCTCACCAGTCCTGGCTGCAAGTGTGAGGTCTGTCTGAGTCTCCCCCAGGCTACCAGACCCACATGCTTGTCTCCAAGCCCAACTGCGTGCAATTGCATGAGCACATGGTACTGCATTATCAAAATGATTCCCTATTGGGACATCTGCAGGGATATCCTCAAACACACCTACTTGCTGGCTTCCTCTTCCACCCTCCCAGTCAAGGTGAACCCTAGCCAAAGATATTTGGAATGGGGTCCCTCCTAAAGCTCTGACAGGTGTAGACTGCCCAGGCAAGTAGCGCTCCTCTGTAACCATTGCAGGCTTCACAATGGTTATGTCAGAGGCTGTGTCTCTCTTAGCAATGGCCTCTTTGCCATTCACTACAATAGGATATAACCTCTTGTTGTAGTCTGGTACACTTGTTGTCTCAAGACAACATACTGGTGGCATTTTGTTATGCTTACTTACTGCCTCTCCCACCTTTTGTTCCCCACCATGCCTCCATGCACATCTGTATGCTACATGGCCCCACTGGTTGCATTTAAAACATTTTACCCTAGGTCCTGGATGTGTATCTGGACTAGTGGCTTCCCCTGCTACTGACAGATTATGTTGGGGCAGTCTAGGCTGCCTACCATGGGTTCCCTTAGACCCATGAGCAGTACTGGGGTCCCTTTCCTGTGCAGGGATGCCCTGCTTGCTAGGTATACGTCTCCCATCTTCCACAACTCATCTGCAGCAGAGCATTGTCTATCAGCTAACCAGATCCTTATGTCCTCAGGCAAAGTGCTAAGGGCTTGTTCCCTCACCAAAAGGTCTGACAACCCTTCAAAAGTGGTGACCTGACATCCACTCACCCACCTATGAAAATAAGTGCTTAGTGCAGCAAAATATTTAGACACACTTTCATCTGCTTTGAGTCTACGCTCACAAAACTTTTTCCTATAAGCTTCAGGTATTAGCTTAAATTCTAGAAAACAATTCTTTACAACATTATAATTTAAAAAGTCATTGTCAGACAGTTTGGACAAAATAGTTACAGCTTTACCATGGAGTAAGGGGGTCAGGAACATTACCCAGATCCTTTGCTCAACATCATACTGTTTACATACCCTCTCAAACATATGAATGAAACCATCAAAATTTTCCCCCTCTGTAAACTGTGGAAGACATTTACTGACATTTGTTGCTTCTGGGGTTCAGTTACTCACTTCCCCATTACCTCCATGACTCTGGTAAAGAGTCAGCATATCCTTTTCATGTTGCCTCTGCCTCACCTTCTCCTCAGCTCCCAGGCGTAGCCGTTTCTCTTTCTCCTCTGTCTCTAGACGTCTCAGTCTTTTTGCTGCTTCTATCTCCAAATGCTTGGTCTCCAACTCAAGTCTCTTTAGCCCCAGATGAATTTTTAAACCCTCTGTAGAAAGGTTGAGTTCTCCATTCTCTGAGTGTTGAACATCTCCAAGTCCAGCCTGATCATCCTCCTGGTTGCTATTCTCTGATGCAGCTGTGACCAAAGCTGCAATCATGTCTGCCTTAGTCAGGTTTCCATGCACCAGTCCTTTAGCCTGGCACATCTCAGCCAACTGGCTCCTTGTCAGCTTAACATACTCTTCTGCTGACATGCTCGCATGCTCTCCCTGACTAACTAAGCTAACAAAAGAAATAAAATAATTGTGATCTGAACTCTGAATGTTCACTTTGTGGCTGATTTAGAGTACAAAAACAACTTCAGTGATCACTGTACACAAGCTACAGGAATTCACTATCTACACCACTATCAACCAATTAATATTTGATGTGGCTATCCTACCACTGCTAAACAATTAATATGTGATGCCCGTGCACTGACCCAGTAATCAAGGAGCCTCAATCCTCACCACTAGTACCAGTGAGGGGCGTCCACACTGGGAGGATACCAAGTACACACACAGTAAAGTACAATTTCCCTTAAGAGCACACAGAGATCACAGTCAGTCTGGGGCGGGTTTCTCACTTTCCCTCCAGATCCCCAATAAGACTCCCCACTGGCACAGCTATAGGGTTCAGTTCTCAGCCAAGTAGCCAAGCCAAAACCTCCAGTACCCTCTCTGTCCAACCAGTGCTATGTCTCCCTGCCCAAGTAGCTGACACACACGCACACTTTGAGATTTGATTTATATACAAACACAAAGGCACTCCTGTGGAAGGCTGGCACAGGTTCACTAGCTATGCTCCCTTCTGCCCAGGCTATAAGGTACTAATCCACTGCCACCAACTACTTTTATCAGCTACTATAAAGGCCCTTCACAAAGGGTGACAAATTCCACTGTGTAATATTACTGTTATCTATATAGTAAGTGTAATTCAGGGCTAAGGCTATTGGAGTGGCTAATACAGTATCACCAAATACATGCAAGTACTCTAAAAGTTTAAATTATCTCTACACAAAACAGCCACAGTTAAAAGGTTTAAAATATTTAATAATAAATAAGAATACAAGACAATACTCATTGATTCAACACAGTGATAACAGAGAGTTCAGAAATCACAGGAAATACTTTAAGACAACATTGCAGGACAGTCTCACAAAAATATAGAAAACAGCTACACTAATCTTACTATTTATATCTATCTATCTCTAAGAGAAACCACTGTTCTAAATATCTTACTTACAGAGCAAAGCAAAGTGCTGGTGAGTTGTTGCCAGATCTGAAGACAAATACAAAATGCTATACTTTCTTTCTGAGATAGCCCTTAAATTGATAATACAGATTACTGCTGAGTCATCTCAGATTACATCATTCTTGTCACTTCTCTGATTTAGTTCCCAGGCTAACAGAGACTGAAAATTTAAAATTTCTTTTTGATCTGCACCTGCCAGGAAGCCACAGCAATAAAAGACACTTTAAGTGTAAAACCTAGTAATTATCTCTGTCTTAGGACAGTAGAAAGAATTTCCAGCTACAGACATCATGTCTCTGAGCTTGAGATCACACACCATTGAAAAATTATTTTCTTATCAGCTTTCTTCCAGCAGGGTACACTGCTGTTACATTTTTGAAGTTTAACACATAACAGAGTTTTCTTACATTTGTCAAACAAGCCTGTGGATCATATTAATATTTACAAGGACATAGAAATATTTACAAAATTCTATCTTGCTAGGCTGGCCTCAGTTTATCACATAGCCCTTCTTTGCTTTTAAGTTCACATGCTGACTTACAAATCAGGTAGCATGAGACAGTAACATCCAAGTCATGAAAACAGTCACAGTCAAAAATCAGCTCATCTGCTATGTATGATATATGGCATACTGGGGGAATTTAATAAAGTCTACACATTTTTTCCATGTAGGCATTGTGCCACTCTGCTAACATGGCCGCAAACAGATTTAGATTTTGTAAGCACTGCTGAGCACCAACACGGAATCTTTCATATCATCCAAAGGACCTAATAAGCAGGTGAATCTCATGCAAATGAGGCAGGTAGAGTGATCCAGCAAGCAGATAGGCAGCCCTGCAGACCCAGTGTCAGTGTCCATAGTGTACATGGAAAAAGTCAGTGTACAGGACTGTAGACAGACAAAAAGGGCTGTAAAAATCTAGGTAGATAGACAGAAATGGCATAGCACACACAGATATGAGCAAAACTATCCTATGTGTGTTCCAAAAGTTACAGTAAATATGTTAAAATAAAATGTTTTAATAATCCTGGTATGTTTGCATGATGCACAGCAGTGACATGGCTTATAAAAAAATGTGTAAAAATCAAATACTAATATCATGAGATAGGAATGTATTACAGGACCCTGTGTGAAGTATCTACAATGGTGCATTGGAGCTGTCACTAGTGTGGAAGTGCTTGAAAGCATGTAGTACCCAGATTGTGAGCTTGGATCCCTATGCAAATGAGGCAGAGTTACTGAATAGCATAATGGGGTAACCATGTCTGCATATCCCTCCGTGTAGGCAGAGAACCATGTTGGTGTTCACACAGGAGGTAGCTGACATCAGGACAGGCTGTGTCCAATAACCTCTAATCTGATTGGAGCTTAGCTGCACCTGTTTGCGTGGCGAGCTGCCATGCTGAGCCTAGAAGCCTTGGGGGGGGGTGTGCACTGACATCTAAGCTTTGTTTACCTATGGGATCTGTGTTTGTAAGGTGCGCTGCAGTGCGTAGAGTATCTAAAAGGCCAATGATATATTAATTAGTATTGATCCTTGCTTAGCTTAAACTAGGGCCATTAAATGATGTCAGTGATATATTAGGCAGGTGCATTGCATCACAGGTAGCCAATTATGCAGGCAGAACCTACAGCAGAGCACAATAAAGTATGCACACACCCTACAATCTTATTTTCTCCATGCTCTGCACCATTGGAGTACAGACTTGGGAATTTTAACTGAAAGAATGCTAGGGGCTGCTGCAGGTCTGCTACATTTGTATGTGTTAGATGTTGAAGTCAGTGCTGCTGCTAACAGTATGCCTAGGCAGAGAAGGAGAAGAGTGTTTAGGCCCACAGTAACCTTCCAGAAGCTACATGAGCTGAAGACTGTAGAGCGCTACTGGGTGGACAGGGACATACTACAAGAACTCACTGAGCTCTACCGCCCTCAACTCAGGCCAAGAGCTAACAGAGGGGAACACATCCCAGTGGAAACAAAGGTATGTGTGGCCCTTAGGATAATAGCCACAGGTACCTTCCAAGACCAATTGGGGACATGAGTGGAGGTCTCACAGGCATCAAAATCCAGGGTACTCCACCAGTTCCTGGATGCCATGCTACCACATACCAGTGAGCACATATATTTTCCACTCACCCCTGATGTTTGCTAGGGGGCCAACCCACATAGGCATTTACTGGGAGATGATGGCTACGCACTGGAACCATGAATGATGACACCCATCAGAAATCCACACACACCCATGGAAGAATGCCATTATGAGGCACACTCACAAACTGGGAATATCACAGAGCATGTGTTTGGGTTGCTGAAGCCACAGTTCTGGTGCCTCAATATATCTGGTGGAGTCCTGCAGTAATCTCCAGCCAGATGTGCACATATGTGCACAGTATGTGCCATGCTACACAATATGATCCAGCAGGAGCAGCTGCAATAGGATCAGCATAGGGAAGGAATGCACAGCCTCCCACCAGTGCCTAGGTCACCACAGCCACACTCAGAGGATATGCCCCTAATGATGTCCTTGTAGGCAGATGTAGGCATGCTCAGTCCACTCTGGCATTATATAAGAGACAACGCATAACACATTCACTAACAACGCAGAGCTCTAGAGACTGACATCTTACTCCTACTCACATACATATAGTAAAATAGATGATGCCAGCCAACCCACACAACCTGTACCTATCTATGTATTGGCTGTATATCACTTGCATCACACAGAGTCAACCCTGAACTACAGTTCTATCATCTACAACATTCTCAAGCTAAATCTCTAACCTACACAGTAATTGTAAGGATTACTATAAAATATTATATGTATGGATCTGCTGCTGTTATGCAAGGAAATATAGTGGGCTATTTGGTCAGTGTTAACATCCACATGGCAGAATGGATACCCATTCCAATAGTATGTGTTCCTTAATTTTCACTAGGCCTCATGGTTGGAACATTCACAACATCAGGCAAGGGAGATGTTAAACAGTGGGCACATATGATATTTAGACTACTGTCTACCAAAGCTGATAATGAGCTGTTGTTCCCTCACCCCCAACACAGCAGTGTACCCATATAACCACTTTAACAGAAAATCAGCTATGGTATATCAGTGGACCAGGCCATCTCAGCGCTGTAACATAGACAGTGCTCACAAATTGTATGTCTCTCTTCATGCATGATAACTTCATGCATGATAACAATGTACATACGTATGCTGCTGACTGGTTGATGAATGACTCCTCTCTGTCTGGCAACCTGTGTGGCTCAGTGGACTAGGGAGCTATCATGGGTGATGGTGTTAATGGCTCTAATCTGGAATTACTCACATCTTTTGCAGGCGAGGTAGTAGTATGTGGGTGTTTTCACAGAATGTCATACCTCCCAACCTCTTAGTGCAAGAAATCTGGACAAAGCCAGAAAGATTAGGGGACAAAGGCCCAAACATAGGGACAGAGTTTAAATATTGGTCACATAAACCTAGACTTTTGCGAGAATTAAAGGTATTGCAGTAGTACATATTTTCGGTTTACATGCAATTGTTCGTACAACCAATAGTCGAATAGGGTTTTCTTCAAACTTATATGTCGAAGTTTTAGATGTTGAACAGTCAGAATGTCATATAAAATTCGGAATTCGACATTTCCGCCCGCTCTACCACCTAAACAAGCGCTACCATGGGTCAAAAAGGGAGGGATGTTTGGCGTTTTGACATAATTGCGTTCGCAATTATGCTGAACTGGCATTCTGCAGTTGAACATGTTGTGTTCGACATTTGGCCGTACGACCAAATCCATGCATACCCATATTTTCTCATGGATATAAAGTCTGACCCACAATTGTTTGTCTGTAGTTAGTAGAATGTATTGATGTCAACATTCAATAAAGCACCAGAAGACCACAAATGTGTGAGGAACAGACCAAACATATGAGGCAAAACTCTGGACATTCTTTAAAAATCAGGAAAGTTGAGAGGTATGCAAACTGTCAGTCTGTTGGTGGTGTAACATTACTTATCTCAGTCACATATTTAGTAAAGCAGACTGCTGGGGAATGCTGTGGACATTTTGAGTGAAGTGCAGTACTGCAGAAACAGGGGCGGATGTTAATGTCTGTAACATACAAAATCCCAGACTGAAATACAGGTAGGTGTGGCCTGGAGTTACATTATAAGTACTGACAGTCCCACTGGGCATGCCTGTATGCTTAGTAAAAATGAGCTCAACTTAGTAAAACTGAGTGAAATTCTGTTGGCCCTTCATTGAAATCATATATGTATACATATCCGTTTGTCAGTATCTCTCTCTCACATGCATAGTATGTAGTGTCAAATAGATATATGCTGATATATATATATATATATATATATATATATATATATATATATAACTATATATATTAAAATTATACATAGATTCCACCCATATATCTACATAACACATATACATATCATACATGCACACAGCTACATGTAAATTTATTTATTTATTTATTTGCAGTTTCCCGGTTATATACAGAAATATGTGTGTGGATGTCTGCATTGTCCGACATACCCTAATAATGATGAGTACACTGGACTATCATACAGCCATAACGTTGTTCAAAGGATCCAAAGTAAGGGTGCAATAGTAAATAATTCACTTACCTACAGACCTCTATGCCTGCTTTTTGTCACCACGTAGACCAATGCAGGTGAGCAGCTGGTGTAATGCATAATTGTGTCAACAGAAGTATGGACAGGGCACATTGTCCTTGCTTGCAGTGTCACCTAACTGCAAGCAGCCACATATCGCCATACTGGTATCTGTACACGCATAGTTAGGATAACAACAGTTATCTCACTGCTAGGATACAAAATGCAGATAACAGTACGAAGTAATATTACTCTGCAGGCCACAGATGTTGTTCAACATAAGCCTAGTTTGTGTACTGAACAAGTACTGTGCCTGCAATCACACATACAACAGACTTAACATATGGCACATGCAATAAGTACTGTTATCTATAGTGTATAAACCTAGATAGGTAGGGGTTCTAATCTCACTCCGCCCAACACTGGGCAAGTGTATATCCATATGGCATACATATGATAACCTTTGCATCTTAGATATAGTGTTTTGCATTATTTTATTTATAGCAGGTGATATGCCCCCCCCCCTCCCAAATGACAGACCATAACGATTCTTGCTGATATCAACAAGCATTATATGTTGTTAACTGACAATACTAGCAGACATGAGTTGTGCTGTGTGCATCAGGCACTGTGATCTGTAGTGTGGACCCATACATGGGTAAGTGTCCTAATCTACATACAGCCAACTTGCAGTATGTGTGTGCCTTAGTGTGTCCTGTATGCAGTGAGTACAAGAGGTGCCAGCCCAAATGTGTGTGAGGCTGTTACAGCAGTATACATCATGTTATGGAGCCACAGGACATGTAAACATAACTAGCATAATGGCCATGCAGCCCTCACAATCAGACACATCTGTATACCCCTCGGTACAGGACCAGCACATATTGCCCCAATCCAAGAGGGATGCAAGCAGACGACATGTGTTGAGATGACAGCTGCCCAGCCAATCAAACAGCAACAACAAAGTAAGTCAAAGCACAACCATCCACAGAAAAAACAGGTTTATTATAACCCAATCTTTTGAGTCAAAGCTCTTTTTCAAGTATAAAAACACTTCATAAAACCACACAATCACACAATAAATATCCAACACCAGCCAATCAAAGAACATATACAATTACCTCATTAAGATCATTAGAAAACAATGCTCCATTGCAGAAGATCATAAAAATAAAAGCAATATACAGAAATATATAAAGAATATACAGAAGTATATAAAATATATATAAAATATACATAAAAGCTTAACTAACATATGACTGCTTCAACTTTAAGATAGGTTTTATACTATTCACTTTATTCAAACCTGGGAATACATCTGCCCTAAAGAAGTGTATCCATTTATATTCAGCTCTCTCTGTTATGTTAACTATATCTCCTTCCGTCTTGTTCTTAAACACCCTTTGTAAAATCCTAAACATAAATACATGGTCATTGCCCTCTTCTATAATATGCTTACTTTAGTGCATTGGTCTCAACTCCTCTACATATCTCTGATAGATGCAATGCTATTCTTTCTTTAAACTTGCAATTTGTTTTGCCTATGTAAAAACATGGGCATTTTTCGCAATTAGCTAAGTAAACTACATTTCACTGTACATGAACCAAACGTTTTAAACATAAATTTCATGTGTGTAATAGGGTGTATAAAATCTACCTCCATATTAATATATTTACAATAAACACAATTATAACAAGGGACTGTGTTCTTAGCAGCTACCTGAAGTTCTTCATTCTGTGTTTTAAAGTCTTTATAACAGAGAAGCCGTTTCAAATTCTTTTCCTTCTTAAAAATAAAATAGGGTTTAGTTCCCACTATTTTCTTAACGCTATTATCAGAGTTCAGAATAGCCCAATTCCTCAATTATAGCTTGAATGTGCTGTGAATGTCTATTATATTTCATAACATAACCTAATCTCCGTGTATCAGTAGTCTGCATTACATTAGTGTTAGAGACTGTATTCCTGTTCCTATATAAATAAGGTTTACCTATATTCTCATGTTCAGAGTTAGCAAGTTCAGCATTACTGGCTAACAAATTCCTATTATATTCTCTGGCTACAAAATCATTTGTCATGGTATCAATTTCTTCCAGAAAACCTTCTTCTGTAGTGTTCAGTCTACTAGCTCTTAAAATTGGCTCTTCACCACACTTTGTGTGCCTACCTAGCAGTGGTTCAGGGTGCTTTGTTTCTGCTTACTCTTATAGACATGTTTTGGGTGCATACACGAGTTGTGAACATACCTAGTTGTCTGTACCTCCTTCCTATATATAGAAGTGTGAAAATTGCCATCTATATTATCTTCACATCTAGAAAAGTAATATCACGTGGAGAACGACACATCTCAAATTTAAGAAAATCAGTGCTCTGTTGTAAATGTTCTACAAATAACTCGAGTGTGCTTTTAGTCCCTTTCCATAACAACATGATATAATCTACATGGGTATTATAACACTGAGTTAATTTTCTACAAACGCTTTGTAGATGATATCATGTTGTTCCGGAAAGGTACTAAATGCAAACCCGAGTTATTTGTAGAGCATTTACAACAGAGCACTGATTTTCTTAAATTTGAGATGTGTTGTTCTCCACGTGATATTAATTTTCTAGATGTGAAGATATCTAATATAGATGGCAATTTTCACACTTCTATATATAGAAAGGAGGTACAGACAACTAGGTATGTTCACAACTCGAGTATGCACCCAAAACATGTCTATAAGAGTGTGGTGAAGAGCCAATTTTTATGAGCTAATAGACTCAACACCACAGAAGAAGGTTTTCTGGAAGAAATTGATACCATGACACATGATTTTGTAGCCAGAGGATATAACAGGAATTTGTTAGCCAGTAATGCTGAACTTGCTAACTCTGAACGTGAGAATATAGGTAAACCTTATTTATACAGGAACAATAATACAGTCTCTAACACTAATGTAATGCAGACTACTGACACACGGAGATTAGGTTATGTTATGAAATATAACAGACATTCACAGCGCATTCAACCTATAATTAAGAGGATTGGGCTATTCTGAACTCTGATAATAGTGTTAAGAAAATACAGGGAACTAAACTCTATTTTATTTTTAAGAAGGAAAAGAATTTGAAACAGCTTCTCTGTTATAAAGACTTTAAAACACAGAATGAAGGACGTCAGCTAGCTGCTAAGAACACAGTCCCTTGTTATAACTGTGTTTATTGTAAACATATTAATATATAGCTGTGGTGGTACAAGTTCTCCTGTTTGATTCTCGGCTGGAGTGCCTTCTGTGTGGAGTCTGCATGTCCTCCCCGCGGTTGAGTTGCCTCCGAAAGACATGCATGAATGGGCATGCCTTCGCTGAAGGTTGGGCGTCGGGCTGACAACTCGACACCATAAAAAAAAAATAGACTGCCAATCATTAGCGGACCGGAGTTCCGCTGTGGTGACCCCCTAACTGGGAAAAGCCAAAAAGACAAACACTGTAAATATATTAATATGGAGGTAGGTTTTATACACCCTATTACACACACAAAAGTTATGTTTAAAACGTTTGGTTCATGTAACAGTGAAAATATAGTATACTTAGCTAATTGTGAAAAATGCCCATGTTTTTACATAGGCAAAACAAACTGCAAGTTTAAAGAAAGAATAGCATCACATCTATCAGAGATACATAGAGTAGTTGAGACCAATGCACTAAGTAAACATATTATAGAGGACAGTAATGACCATGTATTTAAGTTTAGGATTTTACAAAGGGTATTTAAGAACAAGGGGGGGGAGATATAGTTAACCTGACAGAGAGAGCTGAATACAAATGGATAAACTTCTTTAGGACAGATGTGTTCCCAGGTTTGAATAAAGTGAATAGTATAAAACCTATCTTAAAGTTGAAGCAGTCATATGTTAGTTAAGCTTTATGTATGTTGTTGTTGTTGTGTCTTTCGGCTTTTCCCGGTTAGGGGTCGCCACAGCAGAACTATGGTCCGCTAATGATTGGCAGTAGATTTTTACGTGCTGAGCTGCCGGCCCAGACACGCAACCTTCAATGAAGTTACGCCCATTCATGCATGTCTCCACACAGAAGACACTCTAGCTGAGAATCGAACAGGACAACATCTTACTGTGAGGTGACAACGCTACCGTAGCACCACCACCGCAGTATATATTTATATATTTTTTACATGCTTCTGTATATTGTTATACACTTCTGTATATTGCTTTTGTTTTTATGATCCTTTGCAATGGAGCATTGTTTTCTAATGATCTTCTTAATGAGGTAATTGGATATGTTGTTTGATTGGCTGGTGTTGGATGTTTATTCTGTGGTTTTATGAAGTGTTTTTATTCTTGAATAAGAGCTTTGACTCAAAAGCTTGGATTATAATAAACCTGTTTTGTCTGTGGATGGTCATGCTTTGACTTATTTTGTTGCTGCTACTTGTTTTTTCAGTCTTTTAGCATGTTTAGCTGGTCTCCATCACCTGTTGTTTTTTGGATTGTCAGCCAATCAAACAGATAGCATGTGCTGAGGTGCACTGAGGTGCTCTGTGTATCATTAGGCAGGGTCTGTTTCAAGGGTGTGTTTATGTCTGTTAGACAAATGTCTCCCACAAGCATGTAGTACTAACATCACATAGTAGAGTAATGTCCGTACAGTGAGTCATCCATCTACTATGCTCCCTACAGATAGGCAGCATATGCACTCCAGCAAGGTCACACCTTGCCCTGTAGCAGACCTTATCACAAATTATGACTGCATGAGTACACTGACTGCCGTCATTGTCCTTGGTAGACTGTCATACAGATGTGAACCTATGGAGTCATGCACATGTACTGCTGTACCTTGCTGAAGTCATATTTCTGCTGTACTGCCATGCTGTGCTGCTTCACTGCCACCATGTGTCTATAGGTTATCTCCTCAGACACCTGGAACAGAAACATACACAGGTCTACATACATACATACCTGTCACTGTGTAACAATACTGCCAGTACAACATCATGCAATATAAGGTCAACAAAAGTATGTTGCACATTCATTACACATGCCGGCATACAGTGTATGTTGGTGACCACTATAAGTGATATGGAAAAACAATACTGCATTACACAAGTACATGTCAAGTGATATAGTCATCCTGTGCATCAGACACATAGTTTCATTCCCCTGCATCAATGGAAGGATGACAGGGATGTGGCACAGGTATCATCACTTGCACAGGGTGACGTGTGGGGGTACAGGAGGGATAGGCTGCACCACACGGTTGACAGCATGTGTATGAGTCAGGAAGGGGAGCAGGTTAGATGGACCATATAGAGAGGTGTCATGTGTGTCTGTAGGTGAACTGCATGTGACAGTGGTGTGTGAGTGTGTACGTCTACACAGTCAAGCTCAGTGCTAGCCCTACATTTGTGTATGTTGGAAACCTGTGGACCATACCTGGTAGAGTTGACAGTTCACCATCTCTGACCCTGAACATGTGAACTGGCTCTGCCAGGACTTGTACTGGCACCACCATGCCCAAGGTCAGATGCAGTGCAAGTACCTGACAATGACTGCTGTCTGCTGGGACCATGTCCCCTTGCGACTGCCCAGGACCATGTGCCCATGGCCTGCCACGTCATGGTGTGGACAGCACACTCTCTTCTGTAGTGCTGGATGTACTGCCACTACAGGACCGTAACTGTGCACAGTCATGTGGACTATCAGCAGATGGTGTTGCTGACCTACATCCAATGGTCCACCACCCAACTCCAACTACACATTTCAGCACATACAATATGTGGTCCAAGATAGACACTGTCTCAGCCCATGGTCTGTTCACTGCATCAGTGAACCAATCCAGGATGTCCCCAGTGCGGTGGAGGCAGTCACAGATGTCAGACTGTGCTGCATCCGTAACCCTAAGCATACAGCTAGTGTTCCATTCAGAACATGCCTATGCTTCCATGATGACCCAAAACATTTGCCGAGTGTCCCGTGATGTTACAACAGGTGATGGATGGACAGCAGTCCTCCTATGAGCACCTCTGTAAATCCGCCTGTGTGGGACCTCACCAGTTCTCTGGCTATGGTCAGTATCTACACTCACTGAAGCCATAGCTGCCACACTGGCCTATTCAATGTCACTACCCTCTGACTGTCCCATATTTGAGGCCTGGGGGGACTGGGTATGTGTGGACATACTGACTGTGTGTGGTGACAATGGGGACAGAAGAAGGATGTCAACCTCTGGGACAGATTCAGCTCCTGACAACCCCACCTGAGCTTCACTGTGGCCACCATCATCATCAGAATCCAAAGAGACACTGACATCAGACTGTGTGGGGGAGAGACCCCACCAGGTCACCTGTGGAAACCAAGACAAAGGCAGTACATTACTACCTGCATTATTATTTATGGAAAATCCACAAAGAGTCATGAGGATACACAACTGCATTACCACTGTCACATCTTCTCATCTCCGCTTTCATACACAACAAACTTCCTCACAACAAAATACACATTCAACTCAAGCTCTTTATAACAAGCACATCAGGTAAATCACGTGACACTTGGCCAGTACAATGTACCTTTTAGGTATGCAATATGACACATACACTATACCTGATAAAACATCACATAAAACCCAGCACATCTATCTTAACAAATATATACAAACACAAGTTTCAATGCCTAAGGTATGTACCATCGACCTTTCGGTATGCACAAGGCATGTTAGATTAATTGCCTCATGTAGACCAGGAGGCTTATTCACTCTGAACTATAACTGCAAAAGTGTTTCTGCTCATTCATCTACACTCCTGTGATTACCCACTCTAGGAAACTTAGGTAACTGTTGCAGACTGGAACATACATTCTACTCTAGTTACACACAACATTACCTGTACATAGGGGAACTATCCTGGCCCTTAACCTTAATAGCATATGTATGTTCCATAACAAAAAAGTATCAAGCTTACCAGAAGCAGCACCACTGCTTTGGACAACTCCTGCCAGACATGTAAAAAGGTGACGGTGAGGTAATTTCAGTACCACCGCATGTTGCAGCACAACAAGGTAATTCCTGCATATATCTCACATGTACAGTAGCTACTGTGTTACATGATGTATTGCTGACATTCTGAGTATGAGTGTACAACTGAGCTAACCCCCCCCCCCCACAGTACACAGACCTGACACCCACGTAAAGGTATGTACAGCCTGACAGAATGACTGCTACAGTATTACAATGGTGATCACATAAAGCTCACCTGCATGTTCCTCTGCTGTAGACACTGTGGCAGATGTATGGCGTGTTGGATACCAGCAATGGTAACTCAAAGAAAAGTACAGTTGTGTACCTACCATAAATGTAGATGTCCGAGTGTATTCACTGTTGCAGTCATTACATTTGGGTAATCTGCTTGCAGGTTGCCCTCAGTCGGCCTGATTAACAAAGTCTTGGGTCCCGCGTTGGTTGCTGTCCCTTCTTCCATGACGTCAGGTCGTCAGGGGTATAAAACATGCAGCCGACGTCATTATATCAGTTTTTCTTGCCCCAGATGTCAGGTGCCCCCCTAATAGGAAGCAATTAAACATAAAAGCACAAAGATATACCTCCAACAAAAAAGAAAATACACCAAAAAGGCTTTTAAGCATAGTAAAGGAAAGTAAAGGTATAGCCAAAAGAAGTTAAGGGGCTGGAGGGAGGGTAACCAGGATTGCAACAGTGAATACACTTGAACATCTACATTTATGGAAAGTGTACACAACTGTACTATGTTCTTCGTGTTTCACTGTTGCAGTCATTACATTTGGGTAGATTCCCAAAGCTATGGTTGGGAGAAGGAGTTTATATAGCATTAGGGCCAGCTATAAGGCCCTGCAAGACTGCAGTGGCAAAGCCAACTCTGGATTTAGAGAAAATTGACAAATGATAATGCTTGGCGAAAGTATGTACAGAACTCCAGGTAGCAGCTTCTAGGATGTCCCTGGTATGGACGCCTCTGAGAAAGGCTGTAGAGGTAGATGCAGCCCTGGTGAAGTGAGGTCTGATCCCCTGTGGGATAGGTTTTCCATGGTGCTTATAGCAGAAATGAATGCACTGGCTTATCCATTTAGAAATGGTTTGCTTTGAATAGCCTTCCCCTCTGCCCCTGCAGCAAATGCTACCAGCAGTTGTTCAGATTTCCTTTGAGGTTTAGTCCTGTCCAAGTAGAATCTAAGTTGTCTGTGCACATCTAAGGAATACAGTATCCATTCCCCTTTATTCTGTGGATTGGAAAAGAAGGTTTGCAAATGAATGGACTGATTAAGAGCCACACTGGATACCACCTTGGGCATGAAGGCTGGATTGGTTCTGAGGGACACCCTGTCCGCATGAAAGATGATGAAAGGCTCCACTGCCATAAGGGCCTGTAATTCAGATACCCTTCTAGCTGAAGTGATTGCTAAAAGGAAAGCTGTTTTCCAAGAAAGAAATTTTAAGTCTGCAGTAGCAGCTGGCTCAAAAGGAGGTAGAGTGAGTTTCTCCAAGACAAAGTTAAGGTCCCAGGCTGGGGATGGAGCTCTCCTGGGTGGTCTCAAATTTTTGGCCCCTCTGAGGAACTGCTTGAGCAGTGGATGAGAGAAGATGGGAGGTTCTGTGTTATAATGAGCTGAGTTGAAATGGCTGAGGCGTGGAGTTTAATGGAGGAAAAAGACAGGCCCTTGTGAAGCATCTCAGTTAGTGTTTTGTAAAATCGGAGGTAAAATGGGCGCTGCTGTGCTCATCCCTTGAGACTGGTTCCAGGCACAGAATCTTTTCCATTTTTCAGCATAAGATTTTCTAGTACTTGGCCTCCTTGCCTCTAAGATGATCACAGGTCACAGGTTTGCTGAGGGATGGTAAAGGAGAGATTAAGTAATTAGCCAGGCTGCAAGGTTCAGTGTTGGAAGCTGAGGGTGCAGAATCTGGTTCTCCTGCTGAGACAGCAGGGAAGAAGTCTGAGGCAGGTGCCATGGAGATAACCGTGACACACTGCACAGGAGGGGGTACAAGTGTTGGCATGGCCAGTCTGGAGCAATCAAAATCATCCTTGGTTTGTCCTGTTTGACTTTTAATAGTACTTTGGAGAGCAGAGGCAGAGGGGGGAAGGCACAGAGTGATAGGTTTTTCCAGCTGAAGGACAGAGCATAAACTTTCCAGGCTTGTTTGTGGGGAGCCCTTGTGCAAAATTTGTCCAATTGGTAGTTCTGGGGAGAGGCAAACAGGTCTATATCTGGGCTCCCCCATTTGCTTGTCAACATGTTGAAAATCCTTGGTTCCAGTTTCCACTCATGTGGGTCCATGAGGTTTCTGCTTAGTCTGTCTGTCAGTGTACTTAATTTTCCTGGCAGGAATTGAGCTTGTAGGTGCACTTGGTAGCTCAAGGCTGTGTTCCACAATGCCATGGCTAGTATGCAGAGGGGGTAAGAATGTGTACCCCCCTGCTTGGTTATGTACCACATAACAGTGGTGTTGTCCGTCTTAACCATTAGTTGTCCTGGAAGAATGTAGTCCTTGAAGGCTGTCAGAGCATTCTGTATAGTTAACATTTCTTTTTGATTGATATGCAGGTGCATTTGACTTGGGTTTCATTTGCCCTGAATGCACTTCCCTGCCAGGTGAGCCCCCCCATGCATAGTCTGATGCATCTGTCATTAGGGTTTGGGCAGCAGGGGTATGGTGTGAAAGGTAGTCCCTTGTTTTGGTGGCAGGCCTCTGCCCACCAAAGGAACTCTAGACGTAGGCAAGGTATGATAGGAATCATTGTTTCTAGGCTTTGAGAATATTGACACCATAGGCTTTTTAGATACCATTGTAGTTTCCTCATATAGGGAATTAGAAGAATATAGGAGGCCATGAACCCCAAGGCTTGCAGTATTTGTCTTGCAGATGGCAGGGTTTTTGTGGCCACTTGTTTGAAGAAGGTTGTGAAATTAATTTGCTTTTCTGGCATGAGGTAAGCCATCTGGGAAGTTGTATTCAAGCTTGCTCCCAGGAATATAATTTCTTGACAGTGTACCAGTTGTGATTTCTTTTTGTTTATGGTGTACCCCAGACAAGTTAGAACCCTTTTTACAAAGGCCAGATAATTCAAAAGTATATGTCCTGGCTTTCTGCCTGAATTAAACAATCGTCCAGGTATGGGTATATTTGAATACTTCTTTGCCTGCAAAATGCAATAACTGGAGCTAGGCACTTTGTGAATATCCTGGGCGCAGTAGATAAGCCAAAGGGCAAAGCAGAAAATTGATCGTGAGTGTAGCCTGCTTTGAAGCGTAGGTATCTTCTGCAAGATTCCCTGATTGGGATGTGCAGGTATGTTTCTTTTAAATCTAGTGTTGCCAACCAGGCATCTTTGCCTAGCATAGGAAGTAACTGGTGAAGAGTCAGCATCTTGAATTTTGGAATCTCCAAAAAGGTGTTTAGAGTGGACAGGTCCAGGATAGGATGCCATGAATTGTCTTTTCTGGGTACCAGGAAAAGTCTCGAGTAGAAACCTTGTCCCTTTTCCTCTTCTGGTACCAGTTGAATAGCCCCCATGCTTAAGAGAGAAAGTACTTGTTTTTGGGCCTCTGCCCACTGATGTGAGGGTAGGTCCAGCCACCCACCTGGTGTTGGCAACGTGTGGAAGTGAAATCTGTATCCCTGGGACACTATATTTAAAACCCATTTGTCCGGGCTAACGAGGTTCCCAATTCTTTGCATGAAGAGCAATCTTTCCCCCCAAAGGGGCAGTCAGATGATAAGTGCTTGGAAATTTTAAAAGGAAGTCATTGAGACAGTTTACCATAGGAGGGAGTCTTATTATTCCCAGACTTGGAAGTGGAGGCCCCCCACTGCTGAGTTCTGTGAGTCCCCTGGGACTGAAACCTAGGTTTTTTTGCTGTGTCTGGGTTTGGCTTGAGAAGACCTGGAAGGGGCTGGAAAGGACCAATTCTTAGAGGGTCAGTGCCTACTAAATCTAAGAGGCTGAACTTGTAAAAAATCTTTAACAGTTTGCATAGATTTAGCTTTCTCTTCCATCTTTTTAAGAACTTCCTCAGCCTTGTTGCAAAACAGGCGGTCCTGATTTAAAGGAGCATCCAACAATTTAGCTTTAACATGATCAGGCAAAGATTGCTCTTTAAGCCAAGTATGCCTTCTGAGCACAGACCCAGTAACAGCAGCCCTGCAAGAGGCCTCTAATGAATCAAAACCACATTGCAAAGTATGTTTTCCAACTTGTTTGGCAGAATGCATTAAATCCTGTAATTCTTTATTTTCCATACAGTCAGGAATCAACATAATTTTCTGTTTAAGCAGTGCAATAACATGTTGCTGATATTTTAACATATGAAACTGGCAGTTTAAAGCCCTAATGGCCAAGGTTGTAGAAGTGTAAACCTTCTTACCCCATCTATCCAGCACCCTGGAGTCTCTACCAGAAGGGGTACAATTTTTAGCAGTAGAAGCCTTAATGCCCTTGGGCCCCTGTGAAATAGCCTCTGGATCTGCAATAGGATTTTTGAAAAGGAACTTCTGAGACTCAGGGACCCTGTACTATCTGTCAGGTTTACTGGGAACAGGAGGCAGGGAATCAAAGGCCAAACTAGATTCCGAGAAAGCATCATCAACAATGTCTAGTACAGGAGGAATAGCTAAAGGCCTATGCTGAGGTAGAAGAAGGAAATCTCTAAGCCTCTTTTTTGAATCAGAAAAATCCTGGCTTTCCCAGTGGAAATGCTCCCTTAGAGTATGTAAGGTTTCCCCAAAAGAAAACTCCTCAGGAGGGGAAGCACAGGGAATAGAGTCCTCTGCATCAGAATCCTCATAGGTAGGTAAGGACAAATCCAGGTCATCAGAAGAGTCAGACGAAACAGAATCCTGATCAGAAAATTCATAATCAACCTCAGTCCTAGGCCTCTTAGAAGGGGGGGGGGGGGTTGGCTACCCCTGATTAGAGTTATTAGATTTTCAGCCATTCTTATCATTTGTTTTTTAGGCATAGAGGCCTGAGCATGTGGCCTGGGCATAGATTTTTTAGACATGGATCGAGATTTAGGCCTAAGTAATGAAGGAGGTGTTGATTTAATATGCAAGTCCATAGGCCTGAATACACCCTCAGAAGCCAGTGCCTGCACAGCGGCTCCGGACCCATCCAAGGTAGAGACATCTGCGGCTTCCATAGCTGAAGCATCTCGCGGCATACCAGACTCAGAATGGGTCTCAGTAGAGGCTTGCGAATCAGAAGTAGCGGGTATCAGGGGCTGCGAAAGCACCTCACTGAGTACCGGCGAACTGATCACTGGCTTAGGAGAAGCGTCGTCGGCAGCTTTGAACCTCAGCAGCCTGTATCTGTCTTTACCTTTGTATTTTTTCAGAATCCCGGTAGTCGGATGGCTAACCGATGACATTTCTAGAGAATTAAACCAAGAACTGAAATATTTAGAGGGAAAAATATACCGACGACAGATAGTGCGCTGATTAAATAAAGCACAAAAGCGACAGTAAGGTACGTCTTGGTCAGGGCCTAGGCAAGGAATACAGTACGAATGAAAATCTTTATGAGGTATTTGCTTTCCACAAGTAATGCAATTATTAACTTTTGCTGAAATCGGTAAGGAGCAAGAAAATATTTTCCCAATGGGGTACTTAGCTTTTAGTTGAAGACTTTGGTTCTGAAACTCGAAAATGAAAATTTCAGGAGTCGGCTGTCCGGCATTTGCGAACTGCTTCTGCTTCGGGCACCACATGGCAAGAAAGACTGAAGTAATGGCGTCGGCTGCATATTTTATACCCCTGATGACCTGACATCATGGAAGAAGGAACAGAAACTGACGCAGGACCCAAGACTTTGTTAATCAAGCCGACCGAGGGCAACCTGCAAGCAGATTATCCAAACGTAATGACTGTAACAGTGAAACACGAAGAACATCTGCTGTGTGTCCATAGGTTCACCAGGAATTCCTCAGTGGCCATGAGTGGTTGTTCAGTTGCAGGCCCTCCACTGTTGATTGCACAATGCCTGGCTACATCAGCTGCCCTTCGTCATGCAGCATTCACCATGTCTGTAGTGTGGCATCAAACCTGCTCATATGCCCTGTCTTGGTGGCCTGTCTCATTCACATCCCAGACAAGGTCTGCCCACATTGCAGCCCGCTGTTACCTGTTATGCCTCCCCCTGGATAGCAGGATGTGATGATGCTGCCATAGTCTTTGAAGTAATAGTTCATTCTCTGCATCTGAGAAGGGAGCATGCCATCTGTGATACATTAGTGTTGAAACACACCAAAAGTGAAACACATTACAGGATCAAATACATGGATGTCCACTATGTACAGACACAGCAAGAACAAAATGGCCGGCACTATCCACTGCTTGCCCACACATCATACCCCACAGTGTGACAATGTACTACATGTGTGAATACAACCGAGATAGTATCATTACTGAAGAAGTTTCCTGTGTGCCATGATATATTCTGCTGTATGATTATACACCCAATGCTCTGGTCCACTGTGGTGTGTCCCCTAAGGCCAGCCACCCAATAATATGTCATAAGACCAGTGCCAGACAAATAGCAGGGTGCTACAATGACCACTATATTGGGACAGTCCAACAACACCAGTGTGTCACAATGACAAAAGACAATGCAACCCTGATATAGAGTACGTCCTCTATATGTGTAAGACAGCAGGGTATCAATAACATGTCATTACTGCAGGTCTATGACTAGCTTACTGCTGTAATCCCTATTCCCCATACCTCTGTCCTCCCATCTGCATCCTGTTATACACAAAAAACAGTTACATAATTGGTGGAGTGCAGTACACCTCTGCTGGAATGTGCTACTAGTACTGTTTCGCAAAGGTATACTTTGTGAGAGAAAAGTCTCATACAGAATCTTTGCCCATAGCCAGCTGCTTGCATTTTAACATGCTTCTCATTAGCAGGTAATTGCCTCTAAACCAATCTGTGACTCTGATATGCTAATTGCAGCCAAAACAGCTAAGTTGCTCTATCACTAGCCAATGACATGTAACCACTGTGCAATATATAAGGCCTTCATGTAGAACAGGGCCCCTTTCTTAGCTGTTGAGATGGACATTACTGGGATGAGGAGACTACATCGTCATAGAGGGTAGGTCTGTAGCAGAAACTTGTACATAGATGTGTGTGTACCACAGGCTGCAGCTGCTGCTGCAGGTAATAGGCATAAGCAGTGAGTGTGAACAGTTTGGAGAACAACAAACTGTAGATGCATTTGTGTCAGCTGTGTCAGCCTTGTTGTAGAGGCAGAGCCAGGGTGAGAGTACCCTTTACACTCCAATTACAGCATGTGTTTAAGGTATGTATGTTAGGCAACTGTGTTAATATCAGAGTACTAGGTGATATATAGTAATACTATAAGGATATGTGATGTGTGTCCCTACCTGCAGGCCTGTGACTTCCAGCAGTGAAAAGTAGTTATTTAATTTGCAATGCTTTGCATGGATAATGAGTGCATGAGTCATTCATTAACTGCTGTCTTCACAATAATGTAATTGAAATGCAACACAACACTGGATTTGAACCCAGTACTGTGTGTGGCAAAAATGCACTATATGCAAGGTATTTAACAGACTGATCTATTGAGTCACTGTTAATGTAGGTCCATTTGCAAGATATATGTGCACACATACAGGCTGTGACATACATTTTCTACATCCATCAGTATGTGCATGGCTTTATATGGAAGTATTTCTGCAGCAGAGTCCCAGTTAAATATGTATTTTGTCATGAATGCCTTAGCAGGTGACTTTCTACATGTTGCTGATAAAACAGCACATTTACCTGCTATCACAGTCCTCAGTTACATCCATTATCATGTCTTTGGCTGGCTAGTGGTGTGCTACTGCACCAGAGTCTGAGGTACACTCTCATTTCTTCCATTACTTTTTATTCCAGTTTGGGCAGTGCGGTACAGCATGCAGCTCCGCTGCAATATGCCTAATGATTGCAATAGGCATTTACTATGTTTTGTTCAAACCACCTGTTTTAATTAAGAATTGCATGGCGTGACTAGTTAATGCAGTGTGCTGCAGATGTGATGGGCTTGGGTTTGAAACATGACAGAGGTGTTTATTTTGTACATGTGTCTTACAATGTTAGAAACACATATAGATATTATAGCTCTATTTAGCTAAGTTTAGCTAAGCTGCACAACACAACGTGTCACACAGTGCTGCACTAAAAAATATAAAGAAAAGAAAAAAGGGGAGATAGGAAAGTGGTGAAATGGGGGAAAGCAGGGGGAAAACATAGTGAAAGGCAGGGAGGGATGTGCAGGAAGGGTGTAGGAAAGAACCATAGCTATCCATTTCTTGTACAGCAACAACTGTGCACTTTGACAGATTTGTTGATGAATTTGGATTCTCAAACCCCAGAGAGATGGGTGAGGACAACAAAACTGCATTGTCAAGCCAATTGGATCTAATTACGTGTGTCCAGTGAACACGTGTAAAATGGAGTGCTATGTATGGGACAATATTATTTTTTGGGACAGATGCCCATTTTCTTTTTAAGGTGAGAGTGGTGGAATGTTGGGAAAGGGACAAAGGTACGTGTGGGGGAGGTAAGTTGGGTAGGTGAGGATGCATTTGCAAACAGACAAGACAGCAGACAGGGGCGATGTGTGACACATGGGGGGAGAACACCTTGGCTAGGAAGAGTGTTGTGGAATCTGAGTTCCATGTGCCTCCAGATGGCAGCAGTGTGACTCACGTCCCCACCCATGGGACTGTCAACACTGCTCCACTCCATCACTGTCCCAAGAGTGGCTGTGCTGGATGCTGGGCACCAAGGTGAGGCTGCCCCACCAGGTAGCCAGCATGCCCTTAATCCGGTGCAGGAGGTGGTCACAACCACAGTGCACCATCCTGCGCACCAAGACTAGCATTTCCACATGGGTGACAACACCCCCTCTGCATGCTCCCACAGGGGGGGCCGGGCCCCGTCCCCTGGGGGTGGTACTACCCGACACCGCAGGTAGTACAGGGACAGCAGAGGGGACCCCACCAGTCCGGGTCCCAGACATGCTGGGACCTGGTGCCATGGCCGGTTGAGGCAAGGTAGGGAGATGAGCGGAACTGATCTACCTTGATGTGCTGTGGTAAATGAAGTATAGAAATAAGTTACAGTTAGTAATAGCCAAACCATTGTTAGTATTAACAGAATTGAACATCATATTTATTCATCCAAATACATATTAATGTATATTATGTGCAACACAACATTAAATAACATAACAATCAGTATGGTAACAGCATGACAGTACAAAGTAAACCATAGGGCCAACAAAACAGTTAGTTTAACAAATAAGTTAATACTGCATCATAATAAAACATAACAGTAATCAGCCACATTTTCCAAAATATAGTTAATTTAACAAAATATATTATTAAATCATAATAAAACAAAATAATAAAACACATTTTTCCAAAATATACTTAGTTTAACAAAATATGTTAATATTAAATCATAATAATAAATAACAGTAATAAATAAATGAAAATAAGGGGTGGGGGAGAGAGAAAAACATTCCATTACTGACATTGCAGATTATATCCCTGAAAACACTGGAATATATACTCTGCAGGTGTGTAGTGCCAGTTTAGCATACAGTGACAATTCTCCTATAGCTGTTGTAGCACGTACATACCTCTCAAGCTGTTAGCATGGGTTAGTATGGGCCAAGCAATAACAAATGCAGATAGACCACTACACAGAACATTTTCACATAATAGAGACTTACATAACTACCCAGATGTTCTACAAACAGATTTGGTAATACATTGCATTCCAGGTAATACTTTATCTGCTAATCATGTGACAGATGGATTAGGCAGTTTTAAGTAGATTACAAGAAACTGTGACAATTGAGAGGCATGTTTGTATACAGCAAGTAAACTAGACAGCCGTGATGCCTTAGTTGGCAGGCATGGGAGTAGAACGCAATTGCTTTGACTGCAGGGGACATCTGCAAATAATGTATTAATTGACTGCAGCAACTTAGTATACACATGCAAGGGTTACAGCCATACTGGGATTACACAGCTTTATTTATGAATCAACAATGCTGATGAACACATTCTTGGTATTGATGTTAACATTCTTTGAAATCTAAACACAATACCTCCTCAAAATATGGGCTACCTCGCCCATCTATTTGTTGTGCTGATACTGAAATGTTAATGCTACATACCACTGGATTTGAACCCAGGACTGTACATGGCAAAATTTACTGCATACAAAGCATTTAACATACTGAGTTACTGAGTCACTGCTGACTTTAGGGTGACTGTTACTTGCCTGGAGATCACCAGAAACTACACTATGAACTGAGCAATACAAGTTACAGGACATACCTTTGGCATTCTAGTACTATTACAGTGTTATACTAGACTGCAGTGACAGTAGAACAAACATGCATGGAACACAACCTTACTGCATACACTAAAAAAGTTGTATTTTAGAATCAACACTGCTGGTGACAACATTTTATTGTTATTGGTTTGAAATATCTGTGAAACCCACACACAATATCTGTCCATGGACTGGGCTACCTCACCCATATACCTTTATTACCTACTGTCTGAGGAAAAGAGATCATTTTGCGACCTATATTGGCCTGGAGACAGCCTTGGACAATACCATGAGTTAAGCAATACAGTTTGCAGCAGGCCATTAGATTTGCTGGCTACAGCAATTAAAATGTTACACTTGCCTGCAGCAACCTTACCGTAGACAATCAATGCATACAGCTCTACTTCAGTTTTTTTAACAACACAATCCTGCCGAACAAAATTTTGCTTACTGTTATTGGTATTGCTATTCTTTTATTGAAATGCAGTTCTTATTGTTCATTTATTGCACTACAGCTCTACAGCTCTATTATTGCACTACAGTTCTACTTGAACATTTATTGCAATATAGTTTGTCTTGTTTATACTTTATTGCAGTAAATGCTTCACTCTTTCTTGCTTATTGCACTACAGTTAGCATACTAAATCTGTACTTACCACACTCATGGCGCAACCTGGTCAGATGCCTGGCATGGGACTCGACATTGTGAGCCCCCCCAGCTGCATCTGTAGGGAGAGAAGCACACCATTATGCATACCAGTTTTGCAGACATTCTGCTTGCATAATGGTAAAACAGAGGTAAAATTACTTACATATTTGTGAGGCATTCCCTGTTCTCGTCTATTGGACCCAGGTGTCCAAGGTTCCTCTCTTTCTCCTTTTCATGTCATCCTGGTGGTGATGACACTGCTCACCTGTGCAGGGGATACCAGTAACACTGGTGAGCTCCCTGACCAAATGGTCCCAGGCCTCAGCCTTATACTCTGAGCCCTGGAATCTGCCCTGCATCAGCAGGGATTCATGTTTTTTTAACAAGAAGCCCGACCATGAGCCTGAACTCCTGAATACCCCACCTCAGCACCCAAAAGTGCACACCTTCAACAACACCACCAGCCATACCAACAGTAGACTGAACTCCAATGAATGATGCAGAATTTCCACTTATTGAGCTTAATATAGGCTGTTTTCCTGCCCTTATACATCATTCAGCAACATTCAAAAAAGCGCTGCATCGCTTATCAGCACACAAACCAGCTAAGCAAAGCCAAGCAGCATGAAAACTCACAGAACCATAATGTTAGCAAGGCTTAGCACCGTGTAAACATTGGTAGCCATTAGCATGTTTATGCACTGCTTAGCATGAATGAACAGTGCCTGGCAAAGTGCAGCAGTGCCAAAATTCACAATAGTTTAATGAAATTAAAGAAAAATAGTACATTAATTTACAGACATATTCTGCCTGTTATGGACTCGAACCCAGGACCTCCTACACATAAGACCATAACTCTCCCAATGAATCTAGTTGGATGTTATAAAAACTAGTATGCCTTCACATATACCACTAGGCTACTTGTTAGCTTTGCTGAGTACCACGCTACACCACCCAAACACACTTAAACACAACTATAAGTAAATAATTAATTATATCCAGTTTCTATTTTTAGATGTCTGGCAGGTGTCAGCTGTCTATATGTGAGCACAACATGGCATTGCTGTGCTCCGCTCTGCACCACACAACATGCAGTAATAAAAAAAAATAATTACAAAAATCGTAACACACCATAAAAAATGACATATTATAGAGTTGACACACTCCACAACATTACAACAGTGGTGGAGAGCATTATAGGGAGCCTCACACTCATCTACAGCCACTGGTAGCCACTACACCTCTACCTACACTGATTCAATATCCATGTTCCTTGGCTCTCCCTTGGCAGTGCACAATCATTTATATGCCGAGGGGGAACCATGGCCATGTACATGGATACATTCCATGTAGGCTCTCAGAAAAGGTCCCAGTACTGACTGCCGTGAGACCTCACTGTTTATATTTATTCTTGTAAGATGTAACTCCTATTTTTAATAGTGATTTTCTATTCCATAGTCAGATGCTAACCAATAAGATAACGCCCTCACTAATATTAAGCTGTCTCATAGCATCAAGTATAACCTTGCATGGAATGGTGTTAAATGCATTTATCAAATCCAGAAATACCACATCCAGTAAGAGGTCCATTTCAACTACGTTTGTGCCTTTTGAGTTAATGGCAATTAAGTTAGTCAAACATGATCTTTGTTTCACAAATCCAAACTGACATATGTTTATTAATGTTGGATTCAGAATATTCTCAACAAATGCTAATAATACCCTTTCAAATGTTTTACATAAAGTATAACTAAGGTTGATTGATCTCTAACAATCAGCCACGTCCATTCTACCATTCTTACCAGTGGGAATGATGTGCATTTCTCCATATAGGTGGCACAAAACCCATTTTTAATGCTGAAAGAAGACTAACAGGCAGGGAGATATATCATCCTTAATCATATAAAATATATACTCATATCTTCAGGACCTGGGGCAGAGTCCTTCTTGATCTTGTTGAGTCTTTCTCTTATCTATTCTTCCTTAATTACTTGGCAGTGACCATTGTAAGGAGTCATTTCTTCTTAATTCAACTGTCAGTCAATGCAGGAATATTGAAACATTTTTTCAGCTAATTCCTTGGTAACTTCATCAGTACTGCAATAAACCTTGTCCTCCTTACTTAGGAAAGTGCTAGGTACCTTCTTGCCCTTGTAGTCCCTCATGTGCCTATAAATAACATCTTGCTGTCAATGACAAAAGTTGCTAGGTTATATTCATTTTTTTTTTTTTGCTGTTCCTTACTGATACTCTAAACCTTTTCATATTACATTTGTGATGAGTTTTATGCCTATCTGATGGAGTGCTTTTAACTTACACCAATGTTTGGTTTTAGTTTTATCTAATTTCTGTAGCTGCCTATCCCACCAAAGCACAATACTGCTTTTCTTACATGCCATCTTGATTTTTATTGGGACATATTTATCACTTAAATAATAATGTTTTTGTGAAACAACATAAGTAGACAAAATTGCCAGCACCAAATGCAGTGTAAATCAACAAAATAAAGCTATTAAGTTGAATACATAAGTATTTGTTAGATATAACAAACAACCCAGACCGGTTTCAGCCAACAGGCTTTCCTCAGTGGGAAATGAAAATAATAGCAGATAAGCAGTGACACACACACACATATATATATATATAAAGCATGAGTCATCCAATAGGATTCTTCCCAAAGTGATCTTCCCAACATTCAAATTGTTTCTGTATGGAAAATAAAAAGAGAATATAAAAGTTATACAATAAATCAACCACACAGTTACTGTCCATTGTGATAAATAAAAATTAAGATAAACATATAATATTGTTATAAATGATCATTTAAACCAGGTGAAAACAAAGCACCCAGTTTAATGATCCAATACTTCTCTTTTTTAGTGACAATAGAATGCCATCCTTGTTTATTAGATCTATCACCAAGAATTCTGTCTATGATGCTAAACTGGAATCTGGCTGAGTTGTGTCGTATACAGTGTCTAAATAGGGCATTGGTCTCCCTCTTGGTTCGTATGTCACTACGGTGCTCCGACATACGTAATCGGAGTGGTCGTGAATTCTGTCCAACATAAAATGAACCAAATGTACATGTTGCAAGGTATACCACCAAATCACTGTTACAATTGCCAAAGAATTTCATGTCAAAAATCCTATCAGTATTTTTACTGGTGAAATGTTTTGATACAAAAATATATGGACATGATAAACAGTGACCACATTGGTAGGTACCCCATAGTTTGTCACCTGTCATGGTTAATTGATGGTGTATTGCTCCAGCTGAACTGACCCTTTTATAATGTGAAAAAAATGACCCAAGTGTCCTCCCTCTCCTGTATCCATACTTACATGTATCACCAATCCAGGGTAAGCTCCTCACTGGCAGTAAGAATGTTCCAGTGTTTGGACATAACATTCCTAATTAGGTTGATGTTGCGTCCAAATGTTGTGATAAACCGGATAGATTCATCCTGTTCAGTCTGAGTCTTGTCACAGTATCTAAGAAGGGAAGTTCTGGTGGAATTGATAGCAGTTTGTTGGGCACCCCGGATGTCAGGCTCCTTGTAACCCCTAGCTCTGAACATGTTGGCCAGATCCTGTTGGGATTCTTCATAGTCATTGTCTGAGGAACAAATTCTGTGAATCCGGAGGAACTGAGATTTGGGTATATTTTGGATGATGTGGTTTGGATGCATGCTCGTTGCATGTAGTAAATTGTTATACTAGGGGTATTTGCGAAAAGTTTTACTTTGTAAAGTGTCATCTGGATTTCTAGTTATGGTCACATCCAGAAAGTTAATTTGATTTTTATCATGAGTAGAAGTAAATTCAATACCCCATTTGTTCTGATTTAGGTATAATACAAATTCTGCCAAATATTCCTTATCAGAATGCCAGACCAACCAACAATCATCCAAATATCAAGTTCCTCAAGATTTATTTTTATTTTTATTTTATTTTACATTTGTTAACCGGGGGTGTCTGACTGAGCCAAAAAGGCCCTTTTTCAGCAGAGGCCCGGGGAGAAAAGCTCCACAAAGAAAAATTACTGACACATTTAGTTATTTAGACATGATCAGTATACACACAAATTACAAGAGACATGTTTTTACAGTGGTATGCGGCACATAAACAGTTACAGTGGAGAGAACAAACAAAAAATATTAATTTTAAAAATAAAGGTAATTAATAGATTTGTGGTGTACAGCTGAAATTTGGAACATAGGTAGAATACATACATAGTACACAGGTACAGTACATACATTGTAGATTAGCCAGTGCTTGTGAGTAAGATTGAAAACTATTATCAAGTGCTCTAGATTTTGTATGTATATGTTATCCACTTTCACTAGCCTGGGGAGCAATCATGGCACTGCCAACTTTGCTTGAGATGTTGTCTGATGAGGCCTTTAAAGGAGGCTTTGGATGATGTGGTTTGAATGCTAGTAGGGACAGAGTTCCATTTTTTAGCCACCGAACTACTTTATAGTACATCTCCAAAGCTATTGTAGCTGTTGGTGACTTCTAGTAGTAGTTTGCTTGATGATCTAAGAGGCCTTTTGGCTGAGTGATGTTGTACTAGGTTTTTGAGAGCAGGACACTTATTGGGGAGGTAACAGATAGAATGGCAGTGGCAGAGCTGATTGTAGGTTAGGAGTTTGGGCAGTTCAAGCCAGTGGAGCTGTCTCAAAGCAGTACACTGATGAGTTCTATATGAGCAATTTGCAGCAAAGCGGGCAATTCTGTTATAGCAGGCTTCCATTTTGCTTAGTTCAGTTTTGTTGAGATTAGTCAGAATGGGAGATGCATAGAGTAGGGTGGATAGAAGTTGGAAGCGAGCAATGGCTGATCTTGTGTTGTTGGTGAGAAATGGTTTGATACGGTAGAGTGACCCCAGTTTGGCATGTACTTTTTTAACAGTTAAGTTGAGATGACTATCAAATTTTAGGTGGGAGTCTATAGTTATTCCCAATAGCTTAGCCTGTGCCACTGGAGCAATTGGAGTAGCATTTGTGGAGTAGATAGTGAATTGACTGTTAGTGTTTTTGTTAGAACTGGTTATAATCATAAGCTGAGTTTTCTCTGGACTGAGGATAAGTTAGGCTTTGGTAAGGTAGTTTTCAACGTCAGAGAATGCTAGTTGAGTTGTTTGCAGGAGGGTGGGAATGTTTTGTGCAGCACAGATTAAGGTAGTGTCATCTGCATACTGAATTATAGATGCATGCTGTGTGGAGGTATGGAGGTCATTTGTGAAGACTGTGAATAGTAGTGGTCCTAAGATAGAACCCTGTTGGACTCCTATAGTTATGGGCAGCTGTGGAGAGAGAGACTTTTCCCATTTCACAGCTTGGTACCTGTCGGTTAAGTAGCTTTGGAACCAGGTAAGAGTGGAATTTGATAGATGATATTGGTTTAGTTTGTTTAGCAGGATTTGGTGTGAGACTGTGTCAAATGCGTTGGACATATCCAAAAAAGAGTTGACACTTGTAGGCCTTCATTTTTGAGATGGTTTACTGTGTCTGTGAAGCAGAGGAGGGCTGTAGTGGTACTATGGGCAGGTCTGAAACCATTCTGAGTAGGTGACAGGATGTTGCTGTCTAGGAGATAGTTTAGCATCTGGGTATGGATGCATTTTTCTAAGATTTTGGCCAGGGGGAGAGTAAAGTAATGGGTCTGTAGTTATTAAGTTCAGTGGAGGTCCCGCCTTTATGTATGGGTGTAACATAGGATATTTTCCAGAGTTTGGGCACATAGTTTTCAACAATTGATCTGTTTATGAGGGTGGAGACTGAGATAGCAATAGCATCTGCTGTGAGTTTCAAGAAATAGCTGGGGAGTAGGTCGGCTGCTGTTGATGAGGTTTTTAGTTTGGAGAGCATGCTTTTGATTGAAGTGGTGGAAACTGTTTTGAGGGTAAAGCTTGTATTAGTGTTATTTGTGTTGGGGGGATATTGAGGAAGGAACTGTCCTGTGATACTAAGGACAGAATTGAGTTCACAAAGTGGGGGTTGAATTGTGTTTCGATGGGAACTTTAGTGTCAGGGGTGGTTGGTGTTGGGGTAGCCTTTTGGGTGGATTTTATTAGCTGGTTTACATTTTTCCAAAATTTTTGCAGGTTGTGTTGGTATTTAGTTTGTAATGTTGTGTAGTAGGATTTTTTGTCCAGCCTAATGCATTTTTTTGCACGGTTGTGCAGTTCTTGGTACTTAGTTAGGCTTTGTGTTTCTTTGTTTTTTTTATAGTAAAGCCAGGCAGTGTCTCTGGACTTGAGGATTTGTTTGGTTTCTTTACTAAGCCAGGGGTTTGTAGAGGTTCTAACCTTGATTTTGCGCAATGGAGCGACAGTGTCTAGGTGTTGTAGAAATGTTTTGTTGAAATATGCTACAGCCTGGTCAAGTGGGAGGGATTTTATGGGGGTCCAGTCACAGTTACAGAGTAAAGTGTTGAGGACCTCAGGAGAGATTTTTTTGTGTTTCTAGTGGATATATAGTTAGTGGTTTTGCATATGCTTGTTCTACTACATATAAAGTATATTATGTTGTGGTCACTTAAGGTGTCTGGGAGACTGCCTGTGTGAGGGTACAATGTGTGGTTGTTAGTTAGGACCCAGTCAAGGATGGATTCCCTTTTAGATTTTTTATCACATCTAGTTGGAATTTGGACTAGCTGCTGGTAGCCATGGAGATTTATTAGATTACTTGCTGGTTCTGATATACAGGTGAACCAATCTAGGTTGAAGTCCCCCAGAATAAGGGTTTCTTGTGAGTATGTGGAAGAACACCAGGATAAGAAGTCTTCAAGGCTAGCAGGTGTATTACTAGGTGGAATATAGATCACAATTGCGGTGATGACCTTTTTAGGGTGAAGTTGAAGTTGTGAGATAAGTATGTCCCAATTATTGGGGGAGTGGAAGGAGTTTGGTAATTGACGGACAGTTAAGTTGGACTTGTACAGTAAGGCAGTTCCGCCCCCTTTACGAAGTGGTCTGTCTTCTCTAATGATATTGTAGCTGGTAGGGAGAACTTCTGAGTTAGCTATGTTTTTATTTAGCCAGGTTTCTGTTAAAACTATGTCTGGGGAGTAGTGTGCTATTGTGGCCTGGAGTTCAGGTATTTTATTTTTGATACTTCTAATATTAATATTTAGCATTAAAAGATGGTTGGTTTTGCTGCTGTTGTTGATCTGCCCAGGGATGAAGAAAGTGGGGGTGTTACGTTCTGACATTTGTGTTGGAGCAGTTTGTGTTGGACAGGATGGATTTGGGCCTGGGTTGGGGTGGATATCCCCACTTATGGTGAGCCTGGAGTTAAAATGGTTATACAGATGTTGGAGTTTGGTGAGGAGTGTGAGAAAGTATTGTGTTTTTTTGGAGTAGGAATGAGAGCATATCTGAATTGGTCCGTTATGTAGTTCTTGAATAACTGTGGACAGATATTATTATAATGTGTGGTGTCTGTATACGAGAGTGCATAATGCAGTGTTGTGCTACTAAGTTTAGGGATATTGCTAGAGTGATAACTTGTGGTGTTGTAAAGAATTATGAGAAGACAGACTAGACTTAGTTGTGTGATAGTCATGGTTATAAAGTTTAAGTTGTTTCTAGGTGGGGGGTCTGAATAAGAATTATAGGGTTGCACTATATGTGGATGGGGAAGTAGTGTGGGTGATGTAAAAAATGCCTAGTGGGAATGAGAGTGATTGGGAGTATTTTGTGTGGAGCAGGTTGGTGTGGTATAATGTGATATGACTTGAGGAGCTGTGATTGGTGGAGGTGATGTGAGGGAGAGCTGTGGGTGTGGCTGTGATTACTATAAATGTAGAGGTAGTGGAGGCGGGAGGTAATAGGGGGCAGGGCAGGGGAGCGGAGAGAGGGAACGGAGTGGGGCAGAGCCAACCAAGACAAGAGAAAAAAGTATTACTTTACAAATCTGAACACTTTTAAAACAAATTCCTGAGGTCTAATGGCTTACCGGCAAGCAGAATGTAATTGCTGAAGAGCACTTGTGTCCTGGTGGGAGACTAGAAATTTAAAGATGGCTCCATGCTCAGCAGGATTCTAATATAGACTTTGTATTGGGGGAGGGAGATAGCACAAGGGGTGTAAACCAGGTGGAATGCAAAGAAACCAGAGAGGCAATCAGTGGAAATCAGTGAAGGCCTCAGAGGGGGTAAGTAATAATTCAAACTACATGTAAAGTGAAGGAGAGAAGAGACAGCAAAGTTTATTAAGGTTGGGAGTGTGTCTTCACATTGACTTGCTGATTAGTAACCGGTTTGTGCACAGATTAGAGTAGGGAGATACATTAGCAATGAAAGGGAATGTATAGAGATGCAAATAAACAGGTGGGCCTCCAAGTGATACAAACTAAGACAGAAAGCACTGAGAGGGCTGCTTGATGGTTAATTTAGTCACAGCGATGTGAATTAAATGTATACTGTCTATTGGACAGTTAGGATTACTGTACTAGCAGGGGGGGGACACAAGGCTACAACAGTCAGTTTTATTAGCAAGCTGAGAACTACTAAGAAATACTGCTAATGTAATAGCTTCACTCTCATAAAACATACAAGTAGAATGCCTGGGTGGACTGACCCTGCTCTTGAGGCTCAAAATGTATATCCTTGTTTAGTTTGCAGTACTGATTCCTTCTTATACTGTATGGGTGGAGTGGCAGCCGTAGACTGCAGATTTGCTTGAGTGTGCTCCTGCTCTTGAGGCTCAAAATGTATATCCTTGTTTAGTTTGCAGTACTGATTCCTTCTTATACTGTATGGGTGGAGTGGTAGCTGCAGACTGCAGATTTGCTTGAGTGTGCTCCTGCTCTTGAGGCTCAAAATGTATATCCTTATTTAGTTTGCAGTACTGATTCCTTCTTATGCTGTATGGGTGGAGTGGTAGCCGCAGACTGCAGATTTGCTTGAGTGTGCTCGGCAAGCAGAATGTAACTGCTGAAGAGTACTTGTGTCCTGGTGGAAGACTAGAAATTTAAAAGATATAAGTTATGTGCGGAGTCATAAATAAGATGTTCCTCAATGTATCCCATAAATAGGTCTGCATATATGGGAGCAAAAGATGCTCTCATAGTGGTGCCTTTAAGCTGCCAATAGCATTCTCCCTGAAAATAAAAAACATTTTTGTTGAGAACATGTTCCGCCATGCAGACCAAAAGTGTGTTAAAGCCTATGAGATAGAGTTGAGCTCTGTCTAACCAAAACGTAAGGGCTTCCAATCCAGCCCAATGTGGTATATTGGTGTATAGAGCCTTGACATCCAGGGTGCAGAGTAGCCAATCAGATTCTAGTTGATTGTCAGCAATAATATGTAAAAATTGTGTGGTGTCCTGTATTCTGGCACAAATCAGGCTTTGTAGTGGTTTAAGATACAATGTGAGAAACTCAGATAATGGTTCCGTCAGTGAACCCATTCCAGATACAACAGGTCTTCCAAGAGGTTTTTTAAGGCATGTGTGTATCTTGGGTAGCAGGTATAATGTTTGTTTTTGTGGATCCTGGACTGTCAAATGTGTTTTCACTGTATCGGATATGATACCCTCCGAAACTGCCAGGTCCAAAAAATTGTCAATTTCCCACTTAAAATTAGGAGTGGGGTCAATAGGCATTTTCATGTAATAGGAAGGGTTGGAAAGTTGTCCATTTCCCTCCCCCAGATAAAAATCCGTGTCCATGATGACTACCGCCCCACCCTTGTCAGCCTGAGTAATGACAATGTTTTTATTATTCCTAAGCTGTTGCAATGCCTGTTGTTCAGTATTCATAAGGTTATGTTTCAAGGGTGAAAACTGATCCAACTTAAAGTGTATATCCCTCAAGTATAGCTTGTTGAAAAACAGCTACATTCCGGTTCATAGGTGGTACAAAGTTGGATTTATGAAATTTGAATTCATTAGATCTTTGAGAATCAGACATGGATCCAAAGAAAAGTTTGAGGTTAATCCTGCGGCAAAAATTGTTAATATCATTAACTATGTCAGATTCATCGAGCTGTACTTAGGGATTATTATATTATTATATTACCTATATGACTTAGATGGTTGTTGAGCCTCACAAAGTATGTGCAGTTTCCTGTCATGTATTTCCAGATATAGATATATTACCTGGCAGCAACACTGATTTCCACATTGTGCTGTTGACGTCATTTGCTTGCCTCATGTTCCTAATGCAGTATCTAAGGAATGGTAGTACACCTATTCATGCTTGCTAATTTGTTTTACGTAGGTCAAATAATTAGCATGCATGCCTGACTGTGTTTTCTTCAGCTATTCATTTTAATGATGACTCATTATGACAACAAAGGTTATTTTGTTTCCTTAACACTGTAATATTTTTTTCCTTGTCACAATGACCATACTATGCATTATTTTACTGCTACATTTATTGGCTTGAAGTGTGTCAATATGTAACTTTTACAGGAACTGTTTAGTTCATCATAAACTGAACTTGCCAAGACTCATGACGTTCAGATTCAGCCCTTTTACGCCACTGTCATTTGAAGGCAATTTATAACTCATTTGGGTGGTAGTGAAGCCTCCCATACTTGGAGGTGGGGTAAATTTCCTTAAAAACAGTATTTTAATTGTACTCCTCCTCTTTTAATGAGTTATGATGGGCTGTAGTGAACAGAACATTTTCTTTTGTATTTTTGTTTTGTCTGCAATTAAAGGGTTATGGCTTACTTTATTTGTGTTGTATTTTACATTTCTTATCAGATGCTGTATCTGCATACTCTGCATTGTTGATAATGAACAAATAAAAAAAATACATTGTTACTCTATCACATACTTCTGTTCCATGGTCAAAGTGAAAATGTCATGTACAGTAGGTTTAAGGAAAGACTTCTGTTGCAAGAAGCAAAGACACAATTCACAAAAAAATATGTTCCCTAATGCTGCAGTGCAAGATATTTAACTTGTTACACAAAACAGACTTCTTCCACCCCCACCCCCACCCCCCCACCCCCCATTTATCATTTAGATTACTATTTCCCACTCATTTCATTGGAATGTGATAACTATGCAAGCTATGCATTGAACATGGTGTTCCATAGATTTTATATAGATTTTTATGAATGCACTCCCACTTGGGTGGTTTTCTACTCTAATTCTACAACAAGTTATAATTGCTTTAGAAAGTTAAACTAATTTTGTGGTATTTGTGTAGGGTGCCTATTGAATGGGGACAGCAATTATGATTTGAAATATAAAAAATATGTATGCAAATGTGAATATGTTCTAATTCTGAGGTTGTGGTATCTACAGTACTTCCTCACTCTGGGGTACAGTGTACTTCAAGTAAGCATATCAGGGGTGTGGCAGCACAGCCCTCCATGTTGAAGGGGTACATGGGAAGAAGTCCACCCCGCTCAAAATATCTGAAATATATAACTGACACTTTCTGAATTTCTGCCATTTTACTTGAATCCTAGTTTGCTTTTTCAATGTGTTGGGACTCACTTCATTATTATTTACACTTAGGATCACAGGAAGTTACTAGGCTACTGGCCCTGGATCATAAGAAGTTACTAGGCTACTGGCTCTGGATCACAGGAAGTTACTAGGCTACTGACCCTGGATCATAAGAAGTTACTAGGCTACTGGCTCTGGATCACAGGAAGTTACTAGGCTACTGACCCTGGATCATAAGAAGTTACTAGGCTACTGGCTCTGGATCATAGGAAGTTACTAGGCTACTGGCCGTGGATCATAGGAAGTTATTAGGCTACTGGCCCTGGATCAAAGGAAGTTAATAGGCTACTGGCCCTGGATCATAAGAAGTTACTAGGCTACTGGCTCTGGATCACAGGAAGTTACTAGGCTACTGGCCCTGGATCATAAGAAGTTACTAGGCTACTGGCTCTGGATCACAGGAAGTTACTAGGCTACTGACCCTGGATCATAAGAAGTTACTAGGCTACTGGCTCTGGATCATAGGAAGTTACTAGGCTACTGGCCGTGGATCATAGGAAGTTATTAGGCTACTGGCCCTGGATCAAAGGAAGTTACTAGGCTACTGGCCCTGGATCATAGGAAGTTACTAGGCTACTGGCCCTGGATCATAAGAAGTTACTAGGCTACTGGCTCTGGATCACAGGAAGTTACTAGGCTACTGGCCGTGGATCATAGGAAGTTACTAGGCTACTGGCTCTGGATCACAGGAAGTTACAAGGCTACTGGCCCTGGATCATAGGAAGTTACTAGGCTTCTGGATCATAGGAAGTTACTAGGCTACTGGCCCTGGATCATAGAAAGTTATTAGGCTATTGGCCCTGGATCAAAGGAAGTTACTAGGCTACTGGCCCTGGATCATAGGAAGTTACTAGGCTACTGGCCCTGGATCATAGGAAGTTACTAGGCTACTGGCCCTGAGGCCCTTACAAGCCTAGCCAAGAATTTAGCCCATGTTCCAACAAGTCAACACCTGATGCTACTGTCCAGCAGAGACACAGGCGGAATCCCAGGGGTGTATTTTCTGTTCCCCATACAGTTATCCAGGTTGCGCTTTAAAAAGGTTTAATGAAGTACTCCGCTTTACGTGGAGAGGGAGCCTATTCCACAAAAGGGGGCGTCTCTGGGACACAAATCTGTCCTGCCAACAAGTCCTATTGATGTCACAGACTAGGTTGAGGTCATGCATGCGGGTTACTCGAGTGCAGCTTGATTTGCAGATATACAGCAGTCCCATTAAGGTGGGGTCTGAAACTGCTTTGTATGACAGACACAGGTCACCTCTGATGAGTGTGTAGGAGACTGAGTAGCAGGACATGGCCTGAAAAGAAAGCCATTTATTCAGTGAGTGCTGTTACGTGTTTGCATGTAGTTTTTTAGTTTCATATCTAATTTGCCTGCAAACCAATTTTCAATAATTTGATTGTAGTTTGAGTTTGCAAAGCTTGAATTACATGCCTTCATCTCATTTGGACTGTTTGATATACATTTGCTTTTGTGCATCCTTAATTTCTTTTTACTACAAATAATCTTACATAATCATGCAAGACGTGTTGTCACCATTATATTGGCATTCTACCTTTTCTTGTACAGAGCACATTTTTTTTAAATTTTCATTGACAGCATAGTGCTATGTAGTGTTTTAGGGTAACAAACAGAAAAGCAACGGGCTGTGGTATATCCTTATATGGTTTGTTTTTCTGTAGTGTTTTTGACAGTCCAAATGAATTAGATGGGAAACATTGATTTTCCAATCTTGTTCTCAGAAACAATACAAAAAATTTCTTTAGTTTTTAAATGCAGTAATGTGCACTTTGATAACTACCAGTAACCTACAAGTAACTTGGAATCAAGATTAACTGCAAATAACACAATTAGGTGCAATAATATAGATTGGTAAATCGTGATAGGTAAAACAATACCCTTACCTTCTATTGCAAATTATTTGCAAATATTGACAGTTTATCTTGATCTAGGAAACTGACATGAAATATTTATGTATTCCAGACGTTAGCCCCACAAAATACAGACAGTGAAAATTAGGAAAATGTTTATCTATTTCAAGAAATATTAAAAATTTTAATTTATTTGACTCAGTGGCTAGTCTCAACAGATAAACTACAGAAAAAATGCACCAGCACCAAAAGTGTTACTTTCCCTTGTGTGTGTGTGCATGTGTGTGTGTGTGTGTGTGTGTGTGTGTGTGTGTGTGTGTGTGTGTGTGTGTGTGTGCGTGCATGCGTGGGTGCGTGCGTGTGTATGTGCGTGTGTGCTCGTGTGTCAGACTTAAAGTGAAGGGACACTATTAATTGGGTGTTCAGGAGCAAGTAAAAACAAAGACAGATGTTGTAAGGAACAGAAACTGCAGAACTTCAAAATAAAAATTCTAATTTATGATATCAAATAAAAAGTCTGCTGTAAAAGGAAGGTCTGCACTCATAACTAAAGAAACTGAAGAATAAAAAACAGAGGGACAGTTAACTCTATAGCAAAAGACCTGAAATACCTGAACTGTGTTTCAGAGTATGCCACAGTATAATGCTTGTATGAGAAACAAAAAATACTTGGCCAAAAATCATGACTTAATTTTGCAATACTTGCCATGACCGACACTCTGCAGTGAAGGAAAATGCAGTCTGTTTGTCTAACAGGCTGTGCTGCTTTTGGATGGATATCTAATGAAAGCAAAACAAACTTTTACCTAACAGTAGTGTAAACTATGGCTGATGGCTAAAGTTATTCCCCAACACAGAGAGAATGACATACGCTGGCACTGTCTCACACACACACACACACGCACGCATGCATGCACGCGCACGCACACACACACACATACACCTACACACACACACACACACACACACACACACACACGCATACACCTATACACCCACCCACACACACACGCACGCACGCACACACACATACATCTATACACCCACACACACACACACGCACACACACACACACACACACACACACACACACACACACACATACACCTACACACACACACACACACACACACACACACACACACACAGAGACGCACGCATGCGCGCACACACACACAAATATGCACACCACACACATGTGCACACACGCATGCACGTACACCCGCGCGCGCGCACAGACACACACACATACACACACACAAACATGCACACCACACACGCATGCACACACACGCACACACGCGCGCACACACACGAACATGCACACCACACACGCATGCGCACACACGCACACACACACACACACACACACACACACACACACACACACACACACACATACATACACACACACACGCACACACATGCACACACACAATGCAGTTCATAGGGCTATGACTTAAATGCTTATTTCCCTTATTTTTCTATTAATGAGATAATATAACTTAAAGAATACAAAACAGATGTAAGAGAACAAGAACATCTACTTCAGTAGGAATCCATACAGAAGTCACACCCACAGCTCTGTACCCTGGAACAAAAACAGAGCACCTACTGGTTAGAATACCAGCATTGTAACAAGGTGGCATGAAAGAACCTGTTGCAATGTCACTGCTATGGTAACCAAGAAAAGTGAATTGAAGCCTTATTTAGTGATGTTTGAATGAGAAGAACTGTCAATCTGGTCCAAGCAACAGTAGAACATTTGCCTTGCCCAGGATAATAGGTGATACCCTTTCAATAGCTGTATAATTATAACCTTGGAAAACAACCTTTAATCAAAAATTGTTTTAATTATTTATTCATTTACTTTTTTATTTAAATATATTGATATTATTGAATTGTTATCCTCAAACAGTAATGTCAATATTAAGCAATATTAGACAGCAGAGAGACACAATGAATACATCATTTGAGTGTATCAATTTTCTTATCAACTGACTTTCAATATAAAGTAAAATACAAAGCATGTTTTTAAGGATATATGACTTCAGTGATCAGGGGGAAGGTGGTGTAACTCCCAGTGGCTACTCTGCACTCTCATGAGAACAGGAAGACCAAGTAACTTTTAATCATGTTTTTAACTGTGATTAGTCAAAACCCAATTAACTTGTATAGTCTGGAACTGGGGTGAACTGCAGTGGGTTCTGGATTTCTACCGACTTTTGTGTGGCAATAGAAATAGCACATATACGTAAAGGAGGACTTGCCCATGCAAAACACTTTTTTTATTTTTTACTGTAATTTCAACATAAATTTTATAGTTAAGAAAAATCAATGAAATATAATTAGTAGTACAGCGATGCAGATTAATAACGTGAAAAGCATTTTTAATATCCAAATTTCTGGTGCACCAAATAAGTCATAGGAAGGGGCATTGTTGCAAACTAATCCATCTATCAGACAAGACCAAGTCCTGAAAGCACTGTCAAAAGCTAAAAATACTGCATCAGTGGCAATAACACTTGATACATCTTAAATGGCACAAAGCACAATTTTGTTACACCCCTAACAATACTGTTCAATGTCAGTCTCCATACAGATTGTGTACCATGCCAATTCAGAACAGCTGCAGTTATTTCCCTGCATAAGGTTGGACCTTTCACAGACCCAGGCAATTGCAAACCCATAAGTCTGACCACCCTTATATGCAAAGCCATAGAAACACTTATTATAGAACTTATCATTAAGGACATGGAGAACCTCCAAACACTGGATCTGTTTCAGTTTTTATTTGTCAAGGGCAGGTCATGCTTAGTAAACCTGGTAGACGTTTTTGAAAAGGTCACCAAAGCAATGGATAAAGGCAAACAGTACACATCACATATTTCGACTTGACCAAAGCTTCAGACACAATCCCCATTCACCCATAGTAGAAAAGCTAAATCAATTGGGAATAAATCCCTGTGTCACCCACTGTATTGCCAATTGCTCACAGATAGGATGCAGGAAATCAAAACATGGGAAGTTACCTCCACAAAAAGTCACCAGTGTAGTCCCCCCAGGATTCTGTGCTGGTACCTCTCCTGTTTAGCATCTACTTTTCTGAAGAAAAAGCCAATACCAAAGGGCTCTGGCTGACTAAGTTTGCAGATGACTGCAAGTTAGGAGCAGTCATTGAATCCCCAAATGACTTGGCCATCCTGTAGGAAGGATTGTTCCAAATAAATAACTGGTGCCAAAGTCATGGACTGAAACTAAATGCCAAAACCTGCATTACTGTATCCTTTGGGAAGTCATCTACCTCAGGGAATTATCACACTGACAATACACCTGAAGAGTTGACCCAGTTTTTCAGGATTTCAGAACTTACATGGACAGTGACCCAATTTTCAACCAACATATGTCCGTTGTCATAAGAAAGTCCATCTATATTGCACAATTTATAAACAAAGGAATCGTGTCTAGATCTAGGGATGTCACTGTCTCCCTTTACTCGGCCATCATTAGGCCAGTCATTGAGTATAATGTTCCATTTGGCATGTATCTATCCAGACACATTCAACAACTGGAACCCCCACAGAGAAACCTTACCAAAAGGATACAAGGCCTAAACAATATATCCTACATGAGCTGACTCAAAGCCCTGTCATTCTACTCAGTGTCCTACAGACCATTAGTAGGTGACCTGTGTCTAGCATACAAGGCATCCTCCGGCCCAATACTGATGGATTTACTGCACATCAGCAAGTCAAACAGAATCAGAACTCTCAGTCCAGGGATCTATGCCTTTTCTGCAACAGAATGGTTTGGAGGGTCAGGTATATCTCACAGAGGATACCCTTGCTTTGGAACAGACTCCCCGCCAATGTAAAACAAAGCTCATCCCTGTCCTTAATAAAGAGCAATTTGGAATTTTGGATGGGAAACAGAAAATGTACCCCCAGGACTGCCCCTGTATTATCAATGGACAGAGGGAGCTCCTAAATGTTTTATCCCATGAAAGGGTACCATCATATTATCTATGGTATGATCTCAGTTATTCTCATTAGGGGTGACATGTAATTATCAACCATGGGATAGGTAAGGCCAATCTAACACCAAATGGGATAGGTTAACCTAACACAAATGGGATAGGTTAACTTGATCACCAAAAGGGAAACTGATTAGGTTTAAAATGGCCTACAAGGGCAGTTACCCTAGTATTTATCAATGAACCTATAATTATTTCTAACTATATTAAGCTTTTTCACAGTACCAGAATGTATTAAACAAATTATATTTACTTTTAGAGGTATGTGAAGTGCAAATAGCTGACTTTACTAGTCCCTTCCTATGTAACCTTTTTGGAGTTCACCATATACTGCATACAATTTTAAATAGGCTAACAATAGTGACTGTAACTCATTAAAATTTCAGTCCAAAAGAGACTAGGTCAGTAAAGGCATCAAGTCACTGCAAAATAACTTACCTGAGCCCTTGAAATGATACAGTTCCAACTGCTGGAGGTAAAGCACATTTCTATGTGAATGATGTAGTAACCAACCTAAAAAAACAGACTCTCTGACCACATTTGAGGTGAGTAACTACTCCAAGTCGTAAGATCAAATCCAATGGATGTGACACTAGAATTGCAAAAATTCTTCTTTCAGCTTTTTCATGGTTAGGGGTCGCCACAGTGGATCACCTGTCCGCTCATGATTGGCAGTGGAGTTTTACAGTGTCGAGTTACCAGCCCGGCACCCAACCTTCCACAGAAGGCACACACATACACGCACTCATGCCTAGGGCCAATTTAGAGTGTCCAATCCACATACAGCATGTCTATGGGAAGTGGGAGGAAACTGAAGCACCCGCAGGAAACCCACACAACCACAGGGAGGATATGCAGACTCCACACACAAGGCACCCCAGCCGAGGATTGAACCAGAGAACCTCTTGCTGTGAGGCAGCAACGCTAACCACTGCACCACCGTGGCCGCCCCACTAGAATTGCAAAACTGACTTCCTGAAAAAAAAAAAACTCTTCCATAATCAGGATTTCCCTAAAAAGTAAAACTGAAATGTAATTAGAGATACAGTAGAATTTCCCTAAAAGGTTTGCAATTAACTGAGATATAGTAGCCTTGCAAAGCTAAGCAGTTTGGAAACCCAACACTAAATAAATTAAGACAATCCATGTCCTGTAGAAGAAAACACTCACACTATTATATAGCTGCAGACTACAGCAGAACAGGCATATGCAAGTTGTTATTCTTTCCAGAATAAACTCAAATAACTTGTGTGACCCTTTTTTACCTCATCAAAACATAGTGAGGATGTAAAACAGATGACCATATTCCCAGCTGACAGAGTCCCATCTCTGGCATATAATAACAGATCTCCCACTGAGTATGGCTGCATCCATGTTGGGGCAAAAGCCCATCCACATGTCTCTTTAAACATAAAGTCAGTGTGAGTGTCACACACAAGTCTGAAATGGGTCTATATCAGATCATCGAAATGGCTCATTATCGAATGTCATAATGTTAAACTGCAAAACCCAAACCCTAACAATATCGAAACCTCAAAACAGCAAATTTTTTCCCAGGGAAAAAAATTGCTGTTCCAAGAAATATACACACACCACAAGCACACTAAAAATCAGCAATCCACACACATACATTTAAAAGTTACATCTAACCATACACTACACTGCACATACACTACTATAAATCCACTTACCTTAACCCAGAACCTAACCCTAAGGTCGTCACTATCGCACTTTCACCTCACCCCATGCCCTAACCCTAACTCACTTAACCTGCCCCTAACCCCAAATTCTCACTATCGCACACTCACCTCACCCGCGCCCTAACCCTAACTCACTTAACCTGCCCCTAACCCCAAATTCTGTCACAATCGCACACTTACCTGACCCACGTCCTAACCCTAACTCACCCAACCCGCACACTAACCCGAACGTTCGCACAGTCACACACTTACCTAAACCCAAACCATAACTTTCCACCGCATCGCTGAAAACAGTGAAGCCACAACAACTGCCAACCGAATTCTTTCCTGGTTTTCAGTGTTCACGATATTGGGTTTGATATTAGATCAAACAAAATTCTGCCATTTCAATGATCTAATACAGCCCCATCTGAAACTTTGCCTTGTTTGTTGTGGGTAGGCCTCATGTTGAAAAATAGTCCCCTATTCAAAGCTGTGTATGTATGCTATACCTATTGAAAAAGTCTGCCTGATTATTGGACAAAGACAGGGAAGACTCCTGTTTCAAAACAATTTTGTCCCATTCTGGTGAGTAGCCACCTGAATGGAAATCATCCAACCTTCTTTATGTGTACATAATCATTTCCCTAATGAAAACAAAAAGCCCTAGATCCCACTAAAAAAACCCAAGCTGCTACAATGTTCATAAGTAGCGGCACAGAGAAAAGGTAACCAGAAAACAGAGAGAACTTTTCAAAAACAAAACTTCATTTCTCTATAAATTGGTTATTTCAAGCCTTTTTTTAAAAGTTGTTTCAGGATTCAACTTTGTTACTTAAGAAGTTAACTTGTGAGCGTTTCTGCCATTTCACACTGAGTTAATCGAAAGAAAGGCATTGAGCAAACTAATCTGTGATATATAGCATTAAGTATCCTGTTTTTTGCTTATTTTTACGAGTTATTTATACCACTTTTATTGTCTGCTGCATATATTTCTAGCTAGTGTCACTGTGTGTGGGGTATTAACTGGAAATTTTCTACAATTATTAAGCATCTGTTTAGGTTTGTTTGTTCTGATTTCCTGCCAAGGAGTGTATCATATAACTTAATTGTTTGCAGTTAAAAGCATTCTCTAGAGTTTCCTTGCTCCTTTATCTGTTTAAACATTTCTGCAGTTTTTTCTACCTAAGTAGTGTCGGTAGTTGTAGCATTGTCCATATTCAGGCTTGTGTTTTGGGCCTAGTTGTTTGTTGATAAAGGCTGTGTGTCTGAGCACATGTTCCAGGCCATCACAGTTTAGCCAAAGCCAGTATAGCATTTCAGTGAGAGGAAAGTGTTTATGGTCATTAACTGATTGGGGCTACCTGGACTACAACTTGGAGTAAGCACCTCATTGGTTCTTTCAAGCTTTTTTTTTTTAAGTTGTTTCAGGTTTCAACTTTGTTACTTAAGAAGTTAACTTGTGAGTGCTTCTGCCATTTCACATTGAGCTAATTGGAGGAAGGGCACTAAGCAAACTGATCTGTAATATATAACATTAAGTATCCTGTTTTTTGCTTATTTGTACGAGTTATTTATAGCACTTTTATTGTCTGCTGCATACTTTTCTAGCTAGTTTCACTGTGTGTGAGGCATTAACTGAAAATTTCTACAATTGTTAAGCATCTGTTTGGGTTTGTTTATTTTGATTTCCTGCCAAGGAGTGTATCATATAACTTAATTGTTTGCAGTTAAAAGCATTCTCTCGAGTCTCCTTACTCCTTTATCTGTTTAAACATTTCTGCAGTTTTTTCTACCTAAGTAGTGTGGGTAGATGTAGCATTGCCCATGTGAAGACTGGTAGAGAAGGGGTGAACATTACCAGCCTAGTCAAATAGAATTTGATACATAATTCTGGCATTTGTACATATAAATGAAAAAAATACAGGCTTGTGTCTTAAATGTAAAGAAATGCTGTTTCAACAATGTGGCAACATTGCCATCTGCTGTAAGGAAAATTAAGTCAAGCATTTCTTATTATTCCTTTGAAATTAAAATTACTTTATATCTATTCCTTTGAAGTTAGAATTTGGAGTCGATAAGTCTGGAGTAAGCATCCTGCCTATTGTTTTAAGGGTAAAGTCAATGACCAGAATTTACATGTGGAATGTCCTTTATTGCTGTATGTGTAAAAGAATGTAAATGTAGTTAATGTGCAGCCTGGGAACTCCAGAAAGGGTGAAAAAGATGATGTAATGTTTATCAGAACTGGAGTTTCAATTTAAACAGTGAGAACGAGAAATTGTTAAGCATTTTGATCTTGATATTCAACTCAACACTGCCTTGCTCTAAGTAAGTTATCTTAGAAGTATTTTTAAAGTAATATTATTATGATTATATACATTTATATACATGAAGATGTATTTAGTTTAGAAATGGTCAATTTATCATTTTTAATACCCTCATTTTTAATACCTTTATTTATGAACATAACAAAATATGCATTAACTATCATGTATAAATTCACCTATATGCGAGTGAATATTAGTTTGGTATTTTGTGATGTCATGCAATGGTAAATGGAAGAAAGCAGTTAGATTTAAATTTATGTATATAATGTAAAATAAATTTTAGTTTTGTGTCTATAAACACACATATTGTAATACGAACATGCATCATGAACATAAGCACAAACTTTATATATATATATATATATATATATATATATATATAAATAAAAAGATAAGAAATACGAATATAGTGTTATATATACACACATTCACATATATATATTTATGTTTTTTTAAAAAAAGGAAGCTACTATTAGAATAATAGATGCATTGCATTTCCTGTACAATATAAATATAAATAACATATATATCCATTTTAGTCGTGCTACATTGGTTTTAATTGATTGTAGATTTTATATTGATATTTAAACTCAGGATCACAATATATATATTTTATTAGAGTTAATGAAAACATTTGTTAGGATGTATGTATTAAGATAGGTTTTTAAAAAGTAATATAGCTTTAATTTTTTAGTAGTACCAATGCGTTTTTGGCGCCAACTTGTTTCAAGGTTTATAAAACATTTGAATGTAATGGACTGCTGATTTTCTGAAGAAGTCCTACTACTTAGTAAGATGAAAAACGTTTTGATTTTGTGCGTTTTAATTGAATAAAAGCGACAGTTGTTTCATAGATCGGCTCCCCTGGCGTTTTTCACTAGGTTGTTTTTCGTTTCAGTGTTTTTTATCTTAGAAGTATGTTTTCTTGTAGAAATAGCTAGGACTATAAAGATTACACTAAGTGTTTTTCTGTTATGTCAGAACTGTACGGAATTATTTTAAGTTTCTGTGTGATCTCTGAACTCTTGAATAGCACTGTGGTGTAGTAGTATTGTCTTGTGTTTTTAGTATTTATTACAAAATACTTAAAAAAACTTTTACCTGTGGCTGGTTTGTGTAGAGACAAGTTAAACTCCAGAGTACATTGCATTTTTATAGAGTTTACTGTACAAGGCCACTCTAATAAGCCTTAGACTGTTTAGTCACACTTACCAATTGGATAATAATATTGCACAGTAATAATTGGACATCCTTTTAAGGGCCTTTGGGTAGCTGATAAATATTAGCTGGTGGTGGCAGTAATTACTACCGTATAGTCTGGGTAAAGGGGCACAGCTTGAGAATCTGTGTCAGCCTTTCCCAGGAGTGTCTGTGAAGTTGTATAAATAATTATCTCAAAGTGTGTGTGTCAGCTATTTGGGCAAGGACATGAAGCACTGGTTGGACAGAGAGGGTACTGGAGGTTAGCTTGCCAGCTAGGCTGAGATCTGAACCCTATAGCTGTGCCAGTGGGAAGTCTTATTGGGGACCTGGAGAGCAAGGGAGCAACCAGCCCCAGACTGACTGTGATCTCTGTGTGCACGTAAGGGAAACTGTACTTTACTGTGTGTATTTGTTATCCTTTTCTCTTATATGAGACACCCTCTCTGCTGTTAGTGGTGTGGATTGAGGCTCCTTGATTGCTGGGCCAGGGACGGGCGTCACGGTCCATATTCAGGCTTGTGTTTTGGGCCTAGTTGTTTGTTGGCAGAGGCTGTGTGTCTGAGCACATGTTCCAGGTCATCTTAGTTTAGCCAAAGTCAGTATAGCATTTCAGTGAGAGGGAAGTGCTTATGGCAATTGGCTGATTGGGGTTACCTGGACTACAGCTTGGAGTAAGCACCTCATTGGTTCTTTCGAGTTTTTTTTTTAAGTTATTACAGGTTTCAACTTTGTTACTTAAGAAGTTAACTTGTGAGTGTTTCTGCAATTTCACACTGAGCTAATAGGAGGAAGGGCACTGAGCAAACTGATCTGTGATATATAACATTAAGTATCCTGTTTTTTGCTTATTTTATGAGTTATTTATACTGCTTTTATTGTCTGTTGCATACTTTTCTAGCTAGTTTCACTGTGTGTGAGGTATTAACTGGAAAGTATCTACAATTGTTAAGCATCTGTTTGGGTTTGTTTGTTCTGATTTCCTGCCAAGGAGTGTATCATATAACTTAATTGTTTGCAGTTAAAAGCATTCTCTAGAGTCTCCATGGTCCTTTATCTGTTTAAACATTTCTGCATTTTTTTCTACCTAAGTAGTGTGGGTAGTTGTAGCATTGTCCATATTCAGGCTTGTGTTTTGGGCCTAGTTGTTTGTTGGTAGATGCTGTGTGTCTAAGCACATGTTCCAGGCCATCCTAGTTTAGCCAAAGCCAGTATAGCATTTCAGTAAGAGCAAAGCATTTACGGTCATTGGCTGATTGGGGTTACCTGGACTACCGCTTGGAGTAAGCACCTCATTGGTTCTTTCAAGCTTTTTTTAAGTTGTTTCAGGTTTCAACTTTGTTACTTAAGAAGTTAATTTGTGAGTGTTTCTACCATTTCACACTGAGCTAACTGGAGTAAGGGCACTGAGCAAACTGATCTGTGATGTATAACATTAAGTATCCTGTTTTTTGCTTATTTTTACGAGTTATTTATAGCACTTGTATTGTCTGCTGCATATTTTTCTAGCAAGTCTCACTGTGTGTGAGGTATTAACTGGAAAGTTTCTACAATTGTTAAGCATCTGTTTGGGTTTGTTTGTTCTGATTTCCTGCCAAGGAGTGTATCATATAACTTAATTGTTTGCAGTTAAAAACATTCTCTAGAGTCTCCTTGCTCCTTTATCTGTTTAAACATTTCTGCAGTTTTTTCTGCCTAAGTAGTGTGAGTAGTTGTAGCATTGTCCATATTCAGGGTTGTGTTTTGGGCCTAATTGTTTGTTGGTGGAGGCTGTGTGTCTGAGCACATGTTCCAGGCCATCCTAGTTTAGCCAAAGCTAATATAGCACTTCAGTGAGAGGGAAGTATTTATGTTCATTGGCTGATTGGGGTTACCTGGACTACGGTCTGGAATAAGCACCTCATTGGTTCTTTCAATCTTTTTTTTTTTTAAGTTGTTTCAGGTTTCAACTTTGTTACTTAAGAAGTTAACTTGTGAGTGTTTCTGCCATTTCATAATGAGCTAATAGGAGGAAGGGCACTGAGCAAACTGATGTGTGACATATAACATTAAGTATCCTGTTTTTGACTTATTTTTACGAGTTATTTATAGCACTTTTACTGTCTGCTGCATACTTTTCTAGCTAGTTTCACTGTGTGTGAGGTATTAACTGGAAAGTTTCTACAATTGTTAAGCATCTGTTTGGGTTTGTTTGTTCTGATTTCCTGCCAAGGAGTGTATCATGTAACTTAATTGTTTGCAGTTAAAAGCATTCTCTAGTGTCTCCTTGCTCCTTTATCTGTTTAAACAGTTCTTCAGTTTTTTCTACCTAAGTAGTGTGGGTAGATGTAGCATTGTCCATATTCAGGCTTGTGTTTTGGGCCTAGTTGTTTGTTGGTGGAGGCTGTGTGTCTGAGCACATGTTCCAGGCCATCTTAGTTTAGCCAAATCCAGTACAGCATTTCAATGAGTGGGAAGTATTTATGGTCATTGGCTGATTGGGGTTACCTGGACTACGGCTTGGAGTAAGCACCTCATTGGTTCTTTCAAACTTTTTTTTTAAGTTGTTTCAGTTTTGAACTTTGTTACTTAAGAAGTTGTTTCTGCCATTTCACACTGAACTAATCGGAGGACGAGCACTGAGCAAACTGATCTGGGATATATAACATTAAGTATCCTGTTGTTTGCTTGTTTTTACGAGTTATTTATAGCGCTTTTATTGTCTGCTGCATACTTTTTTAGCTAGTTTCACTGTGTGTGAAGTATTAACTGGAAAGTTTCTACAATTGTTAAGCATCTGTTTGGGTTTGTTTGTTCTGATTTTTGTCTAAAAGAAAACATTTTTTAGTACTTAATAAATAAGCACCTATCCAGGCATGTCTAAGGATCAGCTCCCGGTGTTTTCTTGTGTCTACCTGATGAATCTGGGCATCTTTGGATAATGTAGCAAATGTCCCATGTACACAGACAACCCTCTCCTCCTACCACCCAACACTACAACCTGTGAGAGTTGCACTTATATAGCCAAACTGGAAGCAAAGCTCTCTTTAACCAAGACTGAACTAGACAGTCAAGAGGAGAAGGTAAACACCTGCACCACACCGTATTCATCACATAGTCCCTCAAAACCTACACCACCAAAACACACACATAGAAATACAAAACACACACCTACATTCGCGGAGGCTCTCAATATAAATCTGACCAAGCAACAGGGACCTCCAAAGCAGAAATGCAAGCAACCTCCACCCCCCACCACAACCCAAAAGACACATAGCCCACAAACTCAGTGTGTCACTCAACCACAGCCAATAAGGCATAACAATGTACCCAACACTCTAGTCATAAGTGACTCTATAGTCAGGCACATTGAAGTTCCACTCACCAGGCTAAACAAGGAGAAGGTAACTGTCAGCTGCCTGTCGGGTGCCAGGATCTGCCATATAACACTCGCACTCAGGTCACTCCACAACAAGTACAAATATGACTCTGTCATTGTCCATGTTGGTGTGAATGACCTGAGACATACCTCCCTGGACTACATGAAAAGGGACGTGGAGGAGCTGTATGATCTTGTAGCCCAGGCAGGTATGACCCTAGCCCCGAGTAGCATCCTGCCATCACCCAGAATGATACCACAGTACAAGGACAAAATGATTGACTTCAACAATTAATTGGCTAAGCTTCTGGTGTCATTCTAAGGGGATCCAGTATCTGTCTGCCTGGAATGACATGATCGACAGACCACGATGTTTTGCCAGAGATGGCCTGCACCTGTCGCCCTTGGGATTCTGGATACTGGCTATGGCTCTTTCCACCCCTATAGTGCCTTTTTTAGGCAAGGTTCAAATGACAAATTTACCACTGTAACAGGTACAAGCAAGCAAAATCTGAGGGTAATGCTACTCAATGCTAAAAGTCTAAACCTCAAAATGCACTCACTGGAGGCACTCCTTAAAATGGAGAACATCGACATCTGTGCAAGGACAGAGACCTATTTCAAGCCTCCAGAGAGCACCCCTGCATTACCAGGCTATAATTGATACCACACCTTTCAGCCACCTAACCTGGATCGAAACACTAAATGCAGAGGTGTGTCCATATTCCTTAAGGATATCCACACCTCCAGATTAGTTGCTCAGCATAATGCATCCGAGATTATCCAAGTGCAACTAACTCTGGGCAAGACCACAATCCAAATTGTAGCTTGCTACAGATCCCCTCACCGTGCCCCAGGGTTCCCACTCCTCATTTCTTGATACACTGGAAAATATTAGGGTACAACCTAACACTCTAATAATGGGAGATTTCAACTACCCCCATCATTAACTGGGAAAACTACTCATGTACCAACTCTTTTGCTCAATGTTTTCTGGAATTCATAAATTCCAATGCCTTGGATCAACTTATCCAAACCCCCACCATGGGCAGCAGTATCCTAGACCTGGTCATTACCAACACGGGCAACCGGTGTTCCACACCAGAGGTCAGTTTCTCATTTGTCTGATCTGACCACAAGCTAATCACCCTAGACATCCACATCCTGTCCCTGCCCCCCATTAGTGAAATCACGATAAATTTTTTTTCCAAAGCCAACTTCACGCTTCCTAAGAGAGAAGTGGCAAATGTCACAACACCCATGCAGACGGACAATAGAGGTATGACTGCTGAATCCTATACAAATGCACTTTATAAGCACTTACACAAGTGCATGGATTGTGCAATCCCTAACAGAACAAAGATGCCATCCTCCAAAAAAAGGAAGCCAATCTGGTGGTCCCCTGCCATAAACAAACTCTACAACAGAAGAAAGAAACTGTTGCAAAAAAGAGTAAAATCCCATGATTGGAGGAACTCCCTGGTCAGCCTCAGTAAGAAGCTGAGATCCCTCATAAAATCCTTCAAAGCTAGTTACGAAAAAAAAATCGCCACTGATTCTAAAGACAACCACAAAGCATTCTATAGCTATGTCAAGAATCTCAATGGCAACACTCAGATCTGATGTGAGTTACAGCACAATGGCACTAAATATACAGAGCCAACTGATATTGCCAACATCCTGGCAGATGGGTTCAGTGCTAACTTTACCCCCCTCTCACCCCCTAAAGGGCCCATCTCTATACCTGAAGAATGAAAAGTTCCTGTAATCACGGTTGCACAGGTAAAAACCACACTCTCCAAAGCCAAGAACACAGCATCCAAGGGATCTGACAACATCCCAGGCTACGTTCTACACGAACTACAGAACAAACTGGCACCCCATCTAAGTACCATGTTCAATCATAGCCTTACCTCAGGCTTTGTGCCCACTGAATGGCGCACAGCGACGGTCATCCCACTCCACAAAGGGGGAGCCATTACTGACCCTGGGAACTACCACCCCATTAGCCTGACGAGCCTAGTCTGCAAGGCCATGGAACGTATCATCATGGAACTTATAAACAATGACATTGGTAATCTCCAAACTCTGGACCCTACTCAGTTCAAGTTTGTAAAAGGCAGATCATGTCTCCTAAACCTGACAGACTTCTCTGAAGTGATCACCAAAGCCATAGATGAGGGTAAGGTGGTTCACACGGCCTATATAGATCTCACCAAGGCTTTCAACACCATCCCCCACTCTGGAATTATAGATAAACTCACTAAACGGTATAAATCCCTATGTCACAAGATGGGTTGCCAACTGGCTCACTGACAGAACCCGCACTGTGAGAGCAGCAGACTCCAAATCTGACCTCAGACCAGTGAAAAGTGGAGTACCACAGGGTTCAGTCCTGGGTCCTCTCCTGTTTGGTATCTACTTCTCAGAAGTACAGGCTAACACAAAAGGTCTTTGGCTAACGAAGTCTGCAGATGACTGCAAACAAGGAGCCATAATCAAAACTTCTAACGATGTGGACATCCTACAAAAGGGCCTCATTGAGACAGATGCCTGGTGTTAAAGCCATGGCCTCAAGCTCAATGCCAGAAAGTGCATTGTCATACCTTTTGGTAAACACTGTGTACCCATGAACTACCACAAAGGCGGTAGTTTACTTAACACCAAAACTGTGATAAGAGACCTTGGGACACAGGTGGACAGTAGTCTCTACTTTGATAATCACATTGCCACAGTAGTCAGGAAATCCTTCTATGTGACACACCTCATCACAAAAGGTTTCTCATCCAGGAAAAAAGAGGTCATTGTTCCCCTCTACTCATCACTCATTAGACCCATTATAGAATACAGTGCCCCTTTCGGTATGGGGTCTATATTATAACATCGAAGTCTTACAACTTTGAATGTTATAATATCGAACCCAGGAGAGCAAAATACCAGAAAACCGAACAGTCAGAATAGTGAATTTTTTCCCAGGGAAAAAATTTGCTGTTCCGACAAACATACACACAACACAAGCACACCAAAATAAATAATACACACACACACACACACACACACACACACACACACACACACACACACACACTTCACACAACCCTACACTAAACCATACATACACCACTAGCTATCCACTTACCTTAACCCAACCCTAACCCTAAGGTCCGTCACTATCGCACACTCACCTAACCCGTGCCCAATCACAAACTCACCATCGTTCGCACACTTACTTTAACCCGGTCCATAACCTTCACTCCACAGTTGAGGAAATAGCAAAGCTATGGAAATGGCCTTTTCTGCAGCTTCACTATTTCCAGCATTTGCTCTACTGGGTTCGATATTATAACATTCGAAGATGTAAGACTTCGATGTTATAATATAGACCCTTTGGTATGTACCTCACAAGACATCTACAAAAACTGGAAAGGCCGTAGAAATACCTCGCAAAGAGGATTACCGGCCTCAAACAGATGCCCTACGCAGACCGTCTCAAAAAACTCCAGCAAATCCAGAGCTGTTGGACATACTCCACTTAAAGAAATCCCAATCCCTCCGAGCTACACTCTCTAGGGACCTAAACCTTGTCACAACAATAAACAGAACATGCTGGAGGGATAGATTCCTGTCCCACAGACTTCCCATACTCTGGAACAAACTACCTATCTATATCAAACAAAGCTCCTCATTAGCACTCTTCAAGAAAAATCTTGATGATTGGATGGGAGGATAGGAAATTCACCCCGGGGATCACCTCTGTGGCTCTGCTCGACAGGGGCACAGGAAAATAATTTTCTTGGGTGGCGAAAGCCAGGGTACTTTTTTGGCTAGGCTTATATAGGCCTTAGGACCAATAGCCTAGTACCTACCTATGAACCTATAAATAAATAAATATTTTATATTGACTGTGAAAGAACTTTGAGTAATAAGTAATATTGAACAAACCAATATAATTTATCCATATAAAACTTTAAAAAAATGAAAGAAATTAAAAAGGAATTTTTATATAAATTCCACAAACGCAAGGGAAGAAAAAAATAGTCCAAGTACAATGAAGATGACAAATAAAGTACTCACACTTTGGAATGTCCCTGTACCAACGTCTACAAATTGAGCTCCCTTTAACTAGATGTGGCAAGATTTATAAACACTGGGAGCAGGATAACATGAAATTATAACTATACAATCAGCTGATTTTAAATAATCTGGCCTGTGAGGTCACATATATGAGATTTTCAACAAAAGCTAGATAGTACAGATGTGTGTGTGTGTGTGTGTGTGTGTGTGTGTGTGTGTGTGTGTGTGTGTGTGTGTGTGTGTGTGTGTGTGTGTGTGTGTGTCTGCATGTCTGGGCATCTGTATGTTTTCTGGTGTTGGCAAGGAAAAGGCCAGGAAATTACAACTTTATTAGCCTAACATCATTAGCAGGAAAAGTCATGCAGAAAATACTGAAGGCAACACCAGCTGGATTTTCAGACATTTACAGTATCCAGGACAACTGCAACAAAGGTCTGAAGTCAGAGGAAGCTACCAGTCAGATATGCTGCAATTTTCAGAATGAATTACATAAGAACCTGACAGAAGAGTGCCAGATGTGAAGTATCTGGACTTAATCAAGTCTTTCAATCCAATCCTGCACAGATTGCTGCTGAAAAAACTTCATGGGTGGGAATAGGTCCAAGATTTGCTGCCCCTTTCCATGATGGTATTTGGGAACAGACCTTGAGTGTATTTGCAGTTACCCATCCATTTATCCAGGCAGCATTTGAAGAGAGTTAGGAAGCAGCTTTGTCTGAGGAAGGGAAGTCTATTGTACAGAAAAGGAATTAGTTGGGAGAGATATCTATTCCACCATCAAGCTCTCTTTATGTAACAATGGAGGTTTCCATCTCATATATGGCTGTTCATGGTGTTACAGATGTATGTAAACATGAAAGAAGTTACTTGGAGTCATTTGAGAACTTTTAGGCTAGCAAAAGTCACACCATCAGAGTCAGTACATAACAGAAAATACAGAAAGAACTTTAAATGCTCAGCATAGGTCAAGACGTTCAGGCCCTTGATTGTCTTACTGAGGAAATGTTGTGGTCCTTCAATTTGGTTCATATGCCTAGACAGGTATATGCCAAAGGGAGCTTTATGTTCTATTATGGGTGTAATACAGGAAGAGTGGAGAGGCATGATAACATCTTTGGACCTAGAATATATATTTTTGGAAATCAGCTATGCTAATCAGAAGAATTTTCTAATGAGAAGGGAAATGTGGTGGTCAAAGGAGAGGTCACTGTGTACAAAAGTGCCCAGGTCTCTAGTAACTACATCAGTTCTGAATGGGGTGCTATTAATGTGAAAGGTGCATGGTTGCCCATGTTTTTCAAAAGACATGACACTACACAAGTCATGTCTGGCAGCTGATGTCCAGGGTTAAGGCTGTGAACTGTAATTCCTGTGGTACAGGGTTTAATTCCCTTAACTCTTATTTGCCTACTGTGTGACTCTAAGCAAATTACTTAACCAGACATTGCATGCAGGTCACCCCTGAAAAGGAACTGTGTGTCCAGTGGGCCTATTTAGTTTCCAAATTGTTATTGTTACACTTACCAGCATTTATCTTCAGGCCATAGTCCTACACTATCTGAATATTAAGTGCTAGTGATAATAGATTCAAGTTTGCAATATCAATAACTTGGTCACCTGAAGACCCTTCATGTCAGCATTAGCTTCTAAAAAGAATATACAAAAGAAGAATGGGGACGCCACTGGCAATGAGACTTTTAGAGGAGAGTGGGTCCCCAATCCTAATCTCTTGGGTTCTGCCACAGAGTCAGTTTGATATCCAGCAGGTTACATAATTATTTGCATTTAATTTAATTATCTTGTCTATAAGTGTGGGATGGCAGCAAAGTCTTTGACCAGATTAAGGTACACTGTATATACCAATTTCCCTTTAATCAAGACCTCGATGACATTTTCAAAGAAGTCTGCTAGGGTTAGAAGGCAGGATCTTACCCTCACAGACAAAAATTTGTTAGGGTCAAGGGATTGTAGGCTGCAGTATCTTTGTTTATGAAGTTCATAATGGTGCTTTCCATTCTCATACATACAACACTGGTAAGGCTTACTGGTTTAAAGTTTCTTGGATCCATGGTGGGGCCACCCTTGTGGAAGAGGAGAACCACAGCTGTTTTTCATGTTTCTGGCATGAAACCAGATGAGAGGCTGGGGCTGAACAGATTTAGGAGTGAATCAGTGACATCCTAGTATATTATCAGGCCCCATACAGCTAGTGTTTTCCACCTCCAAAAATGCCTTTACAGTTTGCTCAGTGGTGATTTTTGTGGGTGAAGACAGGATGTCCTCAGCGGGAATGCTGGGGGGGGGTGATATGGGGAGAACTAAATTCACCTGCTAATTTATTGGTTATAGTTTCAGAGGCTAAGTATGTGGTTTTGTTATGTATTAACACAGTGAAATGCTGGGTATTTCTTCTAAATTTTATGATGTAGTTGAAGGACTTATGATTATCCTTAAAACAGGTGGCAATTTAAAGTACATAATTACTTTGGTAGTTTTAATTTTGTTAGTATTTTTTTAGCTAATGCCTTGATTTTGATTATGAAGTGTGGGGTTTTCAGTTTTGCCCCTAAGGGTGAGTTTTTTTATTTAAAAAGTTGGCTATGCCAAGACTCTACCGCACTGGTTTATTCTTGAAATTGGTACAATATTTGAGTTAGATCAGGACTGATGTCTCAATGCAGACATTCAGGAGAAAATAAAAACTAACAGAAAATGTGACAGCATTGGCTACTGGGTCCTCAAGTGGAGGGGGACTCCTGAACTGCTCCAGGTCATTAATTAATTGCACTAAGTTCTGCCTTACATATTCCATGAAGATGTTAGGGTTCGTGAGCTTTTTTCACTGCATTCCAATAAGGAAGACTACCGAGGAGTGACGAGATCTGACCAGTGATGGGGTACAACTGTAGGCTTAGAGAAAATGACCTATGTTCATTATGACTACATCCAGAACATTTGAGACCTTGGTAGGAGAATGCGCAGTCTGAGCTATTGAGTTTTCACTGATGAAATCTCAGAAGCACTGTACATATTTAATTGTAATCATGCAGGTTTTCCAGTTAATGAATGTACAACTAAAATCCCCAAGAATAATAGTGTTAAATTTGTTGGCTAGAGACTCATGCATGTTTAGATATGTCAACACTAGTTATATACCAGCCAGGAATGCATTCTCATCCAGGCATATTATTTCTGTATTCATATATCCCATGGAAGTTTGCTCAACTCATTTAAACCTCCATGAGCAATGACAATGCAATATGTGTATCTGGGGTGAAGGGGTATGAGTCCTATATCCTTCAGAAAATGCATAGAAAATCTTTTTATTCTAACAATTTTCTAAGTGAATAATCCCTGTAGAAAATAACAAGGGTTCCTATTGAATTGTCGACAGCTTAGGTTGTCGAATGCTTAATCATCGACACCTAAGTGGTGAACGCTTACAATAGTGGATGGCCACATCATTGAATTCTTTCCTCGGGAAAGAATTTGCATGGCCGTTATCGGGGATTTGTCCTTTCCCCAATGTAGAGTGATCTTGGAGTTGGTATATTTAGTTGGGGGGAGTGGGGGTGATGCCCCCCACTATGTTTGGGTGTGTTTGTTTATTTTGTTTATGGATGGCCAACCAAATTTTGTCCCAAGGAAAGAATTCAATGATGTGGCCGTTCGCTATTGTAAGCGTTCGACGCTTAGGTGTCGATGATTTAGCATTCAACAACCTAAGCTGTCGATGTTATGATATAGATGCAATAACAACCCTGATTTTTGTTTTGTGATTCTCATTATTTCTGGTTCTCTCTCTGATTCCTGAGTGAGATGGCTCAGAGCTATGACAGGTGGGAGAGGAACATTGGGAATATTGGAAGCAACTAATTAAGTACCACTGTGGTCAGTCTTGGGTTTGGTTTGCCTTCATGTGTTTACTTCAGGTACAGTTGAGGCAAACCAGAAAAGGCTCATCCTCTCTGCCAATGTCATAAATGCAGATGCAGCAGTAAAATATGGAGGAAAAGGTATAAGGAAGTACTTGAAAGGACTAAGTGTATACAAAAAAGATAGGCAAGGTTTTATGCAGACAATGCAAAGTACTACAGTTAGGCCACAACAAGTGCTTCATGTAGTATCAGCTGTGGAAATTAAACTGATCCAGTCAGAGATGGACTATAATCTGGTGGTGCCTACTAACCCTGGACTGCCAATCAGAAGCAACCTGACAAAGCTGAAGCAAAAGCATGGATATGCTTTGGGAAGAATAGACTCCAGAAGAAAATAAATAATGCTACTCTCTGCCAGGCCCTGGACAAACTATACCTTAAGTACTGTGTGCAATTCTGGAGACCAAACAAGACAGGGACATCAAGATATTAGAATGAATAAAAAGGAAAAACACCAGAAAGGTGTGTGGATGGAGATTAAATGGGATGACCAGAGATGACAGGAACTGGAACTCATTTCAACAGAGATAAAACGTTTGAGGGACATGACATGGGAGTACAAGTTCATGTCAAGAAGAAGACAGGGGTCACACTGAAATGGATGAAAGGATTACGAAAGGGGAAGGGAACAATCATCAAACTCCACAGACTAACTACTCCCTGGATCTCCAAACTTACTTCTGCTTGGAAAGGTCTGTAGATCCTTGGAGTTCACAACCAAAGAGGATAGGAGAAAAGGAAATTGAAGGAGGAATAAACAGAAGAGTGGAAGCCAAATGTTAAAGGCACTTAAATGGCAGACTCAGTATGTGTGTTGCCTTTTTCTGTCACCATCCAATAATATGAAAAATAAGCTTGGAGATAAAAATGTTATAGAACTGCCAGTAGCACAGGTGCAACAGGTAGCACACTCACCTTTGGTGCAGAAGGTCGTGGGTTCTAAACACACCAGGCAGATGTACTGCCGACACTGTAGTACAGCACAGGTGGAGTGCTGCACTCCTGAATGTGTTCTCCTCTAGATGAGATGTTAAACTGAGGTCCCTTCTGTTTGAGTAGCTGGTAACCCAGGTAGATGTAAAGGATTCCATGGCTCCTATTAAAAAGAGCAGGGGAAATTCTTTGATGCCCTTGCCAATTTCCACTAGTAGTATAAATATCACCTCAGGTCTCCCCTGAAAAGAGGTCACTAACCTAGTGGGACTAACTAGATAAGTATGTAAGTTCATGATGGAATTTCTATTTCAAAATGAAAGGGAGAATTCTTCTGGGAAAGTACCCTGAGAGATGTGTAACTTATCTATGAAAATGAAACATTTACCAGTACCATGGCCAAAAAATACAGAACAGGTCCATTCAATGCATTTAAGTCAAAAACCCTGACTCATTAGACTGCATGACAAAGACCAGTGTGTCAGTGTGCATTCTGAGCCATTAGCTCTTATTATAATATATGTGGGGTGGCTTTTTAGTCAAGCTTGCCTGCTGTTTGATGGTGTACAGTGTGACACAGGTACAATGCAGAGGTCCATATTGTGATTACAGCAAAGTTCATATCTAGTTTCTGCTGTATGTACTACAGCACACCCTTGCAACATATGCTCTTCTTGTAGAAATAGCACAGGTAGCATATGCCATTCTTTTGTCATGCACGGTAACATAGGTAAACCATTAACTACTAACACAGGGTGTTGTTTTTCAGAGAACAAAGTGGTTGTGTGGCACGTAGAATGAAAAACAAATTGATGTGCATTGCATGCAGGATGGAAAAGAAAGTGATGTGTGCATGGCATGCAGAATGGACAACAAAGTGGTGTGCATGGCACGCTAAAGGGACTACAAAGAGGTGTGTATGGCATGCAGGATAGACAAGAAATTGGTAAGCATGGCACATAGAATGGACAACAAAGTGATGTGCACGGTATGCAGGATGGACAAGAAAATAGTTTGCATGGCACTCTGAATGGACAACAAGTGGTGTGCATGGCATGCTGGATGGCTCAGTACTTTATATGTGAGCCTCACGGCTCCATCTCCTGGGGTTCAGTCCTGAATTCTGGTCAGTATCTAAATGGAGTCTGTATGTTCCTTCCTGTCTGTGTGGGCTTCTATGGGGTGTTTCTGATTCCCCCAATAAGTCACCATGCTGCCCTTATCTTGCTAGTCTTCAGCTAAGTGTGGCAACTTGCAATTTGTTGGGCAGATGAGTATTCTCTTCCCATGCATTTAATGAGCTTGCATATCTGACAAAGCACAGACGCCTATTTAATTTGTGCCTAGGTTATTCCACTGTCAAGGAGCAGGTTTCTGCTACCTCAGTACATCAAAACATTGCCTAAGAGACAGGGTGGGCAGAACTCTGGCTCCCCAAAGATTAAGTAGTCCTTGAAGGGGGTCCTGGTAAAAAGGGCTTATCTTTGGCAATTTAATAAAATTCATGAGAATATCACCTGTCCATCTGTTGAGGCTGCTGGCGTTATATAGATGATGTTTCTCTCCTGAAAGGTGCTATCCCTGTTGATTGTTACATGCACCACTGGTACTCAAGAGCAGAAAATCATATAACATAAGAACTGAGTGCCTAGTAGTATCCTCTGTATTCTCTCAAAATGGGGTTGGAGAATTCTCTCATCCAGTCACTGCAGCCAACTTCTTGTCTTCTTACTGTGGTGCAATCCAGCATGAAGAGGTGTCAGACAGGATGAGAAACAGAAACAACCTTCTGGAACTTGGATATACATTGCCAGCTAACATTATATCATGTGTGGTTATGTTAATTCAAGAGAATGAATTATCTGTCATCCTTGATTTAAGTCAATTAAACTTTGTCATTTTTTGGCAAGCAAACCTTCTCCAAGTAGGTCGCCTACTCTGTTGTCTTTTGCCATCTTGCAACTAACCAGCCAAACTTTGATCACTGTAATAAAGGGACATTCTATCAGAAAGGGAGCTGGTTCCAGTGCTTCTTTAAATAAAGTATATTGTACAGATATCCACACTGTAGTGACCCTGTGCTCACTGTCTATACATACCAAGCATTATAATCTAGACCCCCATTCGCAAGATATAGCTTCATTTGATACTTCTGTCCTGCAGTGCTCTGATTTTGATCCATTGCATCTACCAGATGGACACCATGGCTTTATTCTTCCTCTCTTAAATTAAGATCACTGAACAAGAACATTGCAACCCCATCCCAGTGGCATAGATAAATATGCCCCTGACTGCACCCTCAGATGACCACTCTTCCATTAGTGTCACTGGCACTGGACGGACTGGGTGAGGGAGGATAAGACTGAAAGGCTAATGCCAGCTTGCTCATCCTGGGAGAGAAGAGGCATCTTGGCCCACTGCACTGGATGCAGGAATACAGCTATATCACCACAGCATGAAGAGCCGAGGATGTCAGTACTGCAAGCGGTGAGCTGCTTGGTCAGGAAATTGCACATGCACCTCCTGAGGGAGCAAAAGTGGAATTTATAGACTGCCATGTGTGTGGGGACAGGCTAATATGCAGGATCCATAAATACCTGACTCTTACCTCCACCAGAGAAGAAGCAAATATTAAAATACAGTCACCTTCGACATTGGGGTTGGGGGGCAACTTTTAAGTACTCTGAAAGAGATTTCGAAGAGGATGTGTATAGAGTGAGAGAGTTTCTGAAATGTAAATTTGCATTAGGCAGAGTCTGACTGGCTGACTTCCCCAACATAAGCCTCTGTAGTTAGAAGACTTTGATAAAATTGATGCAGTTTGCAGTTGTGCACATAAATGCTGTGCTGTGATATGATCAGAGCCAGATCATGTTGAAGCGGGGTCTTAGGCAAGGTAATGGATCAGGCCTTACCCACCACAGCAGCAACCCCCCATCATCCCAGTATCCCATTACTTGGTTATTTCTCCCCATTTACCATAAACACAGTTCTAACCTGTCAGTGTGCATATTATTTTCTTCTTTACTTATACAATGATTAGAGATATTTAAAACTTTTGTTTCAGATTTTATAGCACAAACACTGATAGCCATTTGTTAAACAAAATAATACAGTCTCACAATGCATGAGCAATAAGCTTCTCTGCTCTTGAAACTCACATTCACTAAAACAGCATTGAAACCCACATTCAAAGGATTAAGTTTACCTTTGGGCTGTTTTCAAACCATAGGCCCTTTGCACACATTTTTGCACCATGCATACATGCGTGTGTTCTTTGATGCACCATCCTGATTAAATTATATTATATCCCTTGTATAATACAGCACCACTTGTTAGAGTTTGTTTTAAATTTGTAGTTTTGAACATTCTTCCAGTAAGCAATGAAACAAAACATATGAACCAGTAAGGATAAAACTACCCACTAAATAACATTTCAATCACAAAACACCACTCAAACGTCTGTCATTACAATCCACCAATATCAGTCAAAATGCTCAATCTCTGCAGAAGTAAGTCATCTGAATAATTCCACATTAAAAAGATCTATAACTAATGAAGAGGCTGCTGGCAAACAACTTTTCATCTCAGTCTTTCATGTACAAATTCAGTCCCTGCTGCCCCTGACGAATAAACTGCCTATGTTACATTAAAAAAAAAGAATTGGTAAATGGCTGTCAAACTGGCAACAGATTCATAGTTACTAGGCATCTCATGCAAAGGAGGACATAATCATTGGTGCAGCACCCCCCATTCCCCTTTAAAGGAGGCACTGCAATATCAGCACTCCATGTACTGGTGTGGGAGTAGAACCCACAACCTTATGCAATAAAGACAAGTATGCTGCCTGTTGTGTTATTAACACTGCTTTTAAAATTTATAGCAGAAACATGGATGATGGCCATTTCTAAACAAAACAGTTACACATTGAAAACAGACTTAGCAAGAGCAATAGTAAATGTCTCTTCTCTTGAAACTCAACAGTCTTTGAAAATGCACAGAAAGTTAACTTTCCTTGAAAATGCACAGAAACTCAAAATTCCTTAAAAATGCACATAAATTCAACAGTCTTTGAAAATTCACAGAAGGGCTACAGTCCTTGAAAATGCACAGGAACTCAATATTGTTTGAAAATACACTGGAAATAAACATTGTTTGTAAATAAAAAGAAACTCAACATTCTTTGAAAATGCACTGAAACTCAACAGTCCTTGAAATGCATTTGCTCAAGACAGTTTGGCAGTTGGTGCATGGGATTCATGCTCTAGGGTCCTGTACTGAAGGTACAGGGTTTGAGCCTGAATGAATTAACTAACCTGCCATCCCTAACTGGGGCATTACACACACACCCACACACCGTTCAACACTAACCCACTATTTCACAGATGATAATCCATTCTGCACATTTGTCCTGAACAGCACAACTCCAAATACATGCTCATTTCTTACAAACTGAGTGCTCTGTTTCACTTTAAATGTGTGTGTTTGTATGTGGGGGGGTGTGTGTGTGTGACAGCTTGTGCATGTGTGTATACATCTTACTAAAGATACATGTACAGATGCTACTAAGGATGCACTTGGAGTGCGTCCTTGAAGAAGAAATGCAATGCGCACACAGTGCATTCTTAAAGAAGAAATGCAAGTTTTTATAGAAGCCCCCCCACCAGTGGCCTCCCAAGCTATTGAGCCCTAGGCAACTGCCTAGGCCACCTAGTGCTGCATCTGGCTCTGGCTGTGATATGAACCTTATGTCATGATGTGTACTCATATAGTTTCAGTGAACAAATCTCCAAAAAGTATTTTTGGAAAAATTCTAAATACTGCATTATAATACTCCCCTAGATTGTTTTTATGCTTTGCCATTGTCAAAACAAAGCAACATAATCCAATGTGGTGATATAAATTTAGAAATTTACAGTATTAGATAAAATTCATAGTTACTTGCCTTCAGGCTGTACTTGATAAAACTGCTATTTGGGAAGGAGAGAGTTTACGTACAGCCACACCTACTGAGTAAACTAGCTGTACACTTGTGAAATATGTTTATATTTTTAAACAAGAACAGATAGGTTTAGTGGTTTTGCTTCTGCAAAATTAATGATGATGTAGTGCTAGAGATGACAATTAAGCACATGTACAGAGAAATGGAATTCAGAAATCCAGAGTTTGTAATATTTGTAGCTAGCAAGGCATGTCTTTGTAAAATGTAACTACGCAACTCTGAAATCCAACATAACAATGATGTAACACTAGGGAAAGCAACAGATACAATAAAAAATAACTGACAGAAACATGCTATAAAGGCAGCAAATAACTTCTAACAAGTAAAATTCCTTCAAAGACTGCAACTGTGTGTCAAAAGACAAGTCCAACAGGTGTTAAAATGGGTAATATGAAGCAAGACAGTCCTGTACACAAAAAGGGATAAAATGGCACTTGGCTAAATAATACATATGACTAATAGAAATGAAAAGGCAGGGCAAAATAGCTCAGAACCACAGGAAAATAAAGAAAATAAATAACATTTTCAGGTTGATTTAAGGGAAGGTATTCTTTAAAGTTGTTACATGTTGTGGTATGCATCCTGGGAGACGTGAAAGAAGGCATTTATTACAATTAATTTCAATGAGCAAGTCTTCAGGATGCATTATAGAAAAACACCATACACTATATTGCACATTTTTCTGGATAATTTTTTAATGCAGAAGGGGGATGTACTCTGACAAATCAATTAAATATATTAAGATACAAGAGTAATTAGTCCATACGGTTTTCATGTGGGAAGCAAAGTTTAAAAAGACCAGACAAGAAGCAAGAAAGAACTTGCACCACAAGGAAGTAGTACAGATGAAGGTTTTAACTGTACATCTCATATTTTGGCAACAGTAATGTTTATTGTGATGTCATTCCTTTTTACAAGACTTAAGTTTGCTAAGTTAAAGAACGTTATCAGGGAAATAAGATGAGCATCTCAGTCCAGTAGCAAATTACATCCAACTCTTATTAAGGACTGCATATGAAAGACAGTTTAACTGTGTAATTAATTAGATTATTGCAATCTACAGGTAGCTAGAATGTCAGGTCAAAAATCAGGATAGGTACAATAAAACATTACAATGCTGTAAATCTAAACAGTCCTAAAGAGAAGGGTGCAATTATTTGTCAGTACAGAAGAGGTTTGAGAAAATGATTTGGGAGTTTGTTGAAAAAAATCTGCTGCCATTATGTTAAAGTACTTGCCTAGACAAAAAAAGTAAAGCACATTTAGCATGGGAGAACTTATGCACAGATTTTTAAGGATAAAAAGGCTAAGTAAATATTTATGGAATAATTATGTAAAAAGAAATTAAACCAACTGGCAAATGATTTACCAAAGATGGCAAGTGAGGAAATTAATGTGACTAAATAAGTCAATATTTGTGGGGTTAACAGTAAAAGACAGATGACAGAAGACGATAGAAGTAACTAGAAAAGAGATATTGCTACAGGTTAATTTTAGAAGTAAGGCAGTACTGCTACAGGGACTGATAGCGTATCAAATTAAATATATAAATCAGATCCTGAAATTTTAATGATGCCTTATTTATTACTTTATTTTAATTTACATTTGTTTACCAGGAAAGTCCAACTGGACAAAATGTCATTTTTTCAGCAGAGGCCCAGGGAGAAAAGCTCCACATTTATAAATAACAGTATGATACATATACAATGTACAGATACACAAATGTTGATTCAATCTCAGATACAAGCACAACATGAACAATACATGTTATACAATTCACTAATACAATCATATAGTCTAGGTAGGAATTAAAAGAATAGCAGTACTGTGATTGTAGGTAGAAAACAAACAAGTATACTGTACATATGCTTAGTAGGGGTATAACATTCAAATACAAAAATAACTGGTTGTGTTCTTTTAGCTGCCTTAAGACATTATGTTCAACACTTTTGGAGGTGCTGTAAATGAGAACAATAACAAGTCTGGATACTTCACTACGTACAATAACATCCAAAAGAGAGGAAATCAAACATATAAAATAAAATCTTATTTAAATGATGATTGGGGACTCAAACAAGACAAAAGATGGAGCTGCAAGTTAAGAAATTTAACAAATGTGGTTAAGAAATAAATATGCATCTGTGTTTAACAATACTAAATGGTGTTCAGATTATCAAAACAAGAGGGAAGGAACTAAAAAGACATAAATTAGGTCTAGCTCAATAAGAAACATTTGGCAGTGTCAGGGTCAGGAAAGATGAAGGAAGTTATGCAATTAAAAATATGGCCACTCTACAAACTGAAGAAATGAAAAGTATGCAGATGTGTATTGCACTGCCATTCACTATTAGTCAAGTTAATAGTCTCTGGGTATTGCATAATAAAGTACACAGGTAAATTCAGGAAAATTATAAATATCCATCCATTGCCGCAAGCTATGTTCTATGCACTATGAGGCATCACTGCAAAGCAAGTAAAGACAACAGTCCAAACAGTGAAGACTTTTAAGACTCACAGCAGTAGTAAAACATATAAGACTGTAACCTTGCATTTTTGGAACACAGAAATTTATGATAGAAAATTTGAAAACTGCCAAGTTTAGAAGATGGAGTCAAAAGGCCAGCTTCAGAAAAACTTTGCTACATTGTGTTAAATGAACTGTGCAATTCAGAAAAACAAGCACTGTGATGTAGCCACACAAGCAGCATGGTTGGATATGATATATACTAATGGCTATATAAAAACATGGTAATGAGTAACATTTTATAATGCGTATCTGTGTGTATGCTATGAACAGAAGAGTGATCCAAAAACATATAAATGTGACACAACATAGTTGCACCTGCTGCATATTTGAATGCAGTTGAATGCTCGTATTCAGATTTACTGCCTCACTAGACAATGCTAGGGTTTGCTGCAGCATTACAAAATGTGCATCTGCATACTCAGCAGCGTATGACATCCATTCAAAAATTGTAGACATGTGCCAGCCTCGTCTGCAGCCCCATAGAGGATGTGGAGTGGTTTTCATTACGGATACTAAGGTATGTTTGACTTTACATGAGTTGGCTACATGAACCTTTCAGTGACCTACTGGGAACACTAGACATTTGCCTCAAGAATACTGCATCAGTTTCTCAATGCTGTGCTTTAGCATACTGGGGAGCATATGAGGTTCACAAGTACCACAGAACAGAAGGCCAACACCATGCAGGATTTCTATGATACAGGCCACTTCCCTGAGGTACTGGGGTTCATAGGCTGCACCCACATTGAAATAAAGGCCCCACCTGGTGAACTGGAAAGGAGGTACGTGAACTGCAAAGGGTAACACTGCATCAACTGCCAGGTGGTCTGTAATGTACAGGGTATTATCTACAATGTGTGCAAAGCCCACCCAGGTCATTATCATGACTCCCACATATGCAGAGCTGGCCTTAGGTAAACTGGCACCCTAAACGAAAAGGCTCCATGACCCCCAAAAACATCTTGACCTATTCACACTATGCAGATTAAAATTTTCTCTCTTTTTTGACAGTTTATCTTGCTATTCATTTATTTTTCCTGCAGTTATTTATTCATTCAACATCTAAGCAAGACTGTACTCTAATAACTGTGAAAGAAACATCTGCATCATGCCATGGGGGTTCTAGATGCTCTAGGATGCATTTTAAAATATTTTAAACAACTTTTTCATACAATAAATCTAGTCTTACTTTTCAACTCTGTTTTTTTTTTCCTTGCATTATTTCAGCTGACCCTAAAGGACCAAGACTACAGTGGACTTCAAGATGGTCTGAGATGATTTTTTTAGAGTATTTTAAACAACTTTTTCATCCAATGATTACATGGACAAAACACGTGATCACAGAAAGAAATTTATTCTTACCCTTCAAGTTTATATTTTTCCTGCATTCTTTCACTACATCCTAACTGACCAAGACTAGTACAGTGTAATAACTGCACTAGATTAATATGGGGATCTGGAGGCAACTAGGCCCAGAATCCATTGAATTTCAAGATGCTTTGGCATGCATTTTTAGAGGTTTTTAAACAACATTTTCAACTAACAATAGCATGAATGTAAACCATGATTAAGGAAAAAAATTCTGTCTTTCTCTTCAACTTTGCTTTTCCCTTCATCCTTTCAGCACTTCCCTAATGACCAAGACTGCATTGTAATAACTAAACTAAGCTGGGAGGCTTGTAGGTACACAGAAGCCATGTGGTTATAAATGTTCAATGTGCACTTCAGAGATTTTTTCCATCCTTTTAATCCAAAGAGGGCCTGAACAAAAATCATGTGTTTCAAAAAGAAGTTCTATCTTATTTTTTTTATTTTCAAAGAAGAAATAAGCTGTACCCAAGTTTTAATGCTCAAAGCTGACAATACACCAGTGCCCAATAAACTGAGAAGAGAAATGCTTGTGAGGATACATATATCATATCAAGTAATAAGCAGTCACTTTCTGTGTATCCTCCCCTGGTGTTAAAGTGGTATTAAATATAAAGAAGAAATGCCCACAGTCCTATATTTTAAGGTGCTGCTACCATATTTATATGCAATATGCATCTTCATCTCTACCCCCAAAACATACCCCCAAAAGACAGCCATGTTCTTGTATCCTTTTGATGCCAGACTGGATAATATTGAAAAACACAAACACAACACGACATATTTGCTGTCATACATGTATAAACAGCATGCTTATTTACTCTCCATCAACATTAAAGAAAGCAACACTTATTCCAAATTCAGAATGCAATTCAAAAAGCACTTCTTCATTCAAGCCAGATTTTCCTGCTTCAACAGAAGACATACCACCTAATCTATTTCCTTTCCAAATCTCTTCCCCTCTCTCAAGATTCACTGAAGATTGACCCACTTTAATGTCTATATTATACATTACACTCTGCTTAATTGTACATTGCACTGCTCTTCCTCACTGAAATGTATGCACCCATTTTTTCTATGCAACTAGTCTGAACTATTTTGTTATTGCTTACATTTCTGTATTTTTTGATGGTGAAAATGTAATGTATTTAACCTGCGCTGAGTCTGAAATTGATCAATAAATAAATGAATAGCCACCTGTGTATCATCAGATCTTTGATTGTTGAGGAAAATGAAAAAAAAATAATTGCAATAACGTTTCCAGCTTGTTACTTCTAAACAGCACAATGCTCGTATATAAGCTGTAATGATCTTCTGATGTTTCTGATAAAAGTTAAATAAATAATGAGCACACTGTCCCAGCCCAACACAATATGAGGTATGAGAGAAATGTTAAATAAATAATGACATCTCCTCCACCCCCACCCCCCAACACAACTGCAGTGACCTTATGTGTGCAGCTATGAGCAGGGCTGGTTTTAGACTAGGCTGAGTTCACACCAGAGGCAATTACTACGCTCATGTCAAATGATAGCCCTGCCCTAGATATGTGACAGCCCTCAGCCTCCAGAAATTCTGGTCTGGGTATTCTGTGATGCATTCTTCTCTCAAAAATAATAGATGACCGTTAAACTGAACAAGTGGTAACGGGGGTCAATAACTTACAGCCAGACAACGTACCATAGCACTAGCAAAGAGGAAGAAGCTTGCATATAGCTTCAGAATATATTAGGCAAGAATAAAGCAGATAAACTACAATAAAACTGATGCATGCAAACCCAGTACAAGGCTGTGCCTTCTCATGCATAGGCTGGCCACACTATGTATCAGACTTAGATAACCCAAGTAACAATGTACAAAGAGTAGGGCAGGGCTATCATTTGCACAGGTGGAGAAGGGTGTCCAGGAGTGCACGTCTTTCACAAGTAAGTGTGTGTGTGTGTGTGTGTGTGTGTGTGTGTGTGTGTGTGTGTGTGTGTGTGTGTGTGTGTGTTGAGAGAGACAGAGTGCTGTGGAATATGAAAGAAAAAAGTGTTTTTCTGTGAAATGGCAGTAATGGGGTTGGCGGGGGGGGTGCCTTTAATGTAACACTTGTTGAGAAGGGCCAGTGTCAGAGTGTGTATGTGTATGTGTGTGTGTGTGTGTGTGTGTGTGTGTGTGTGTGTGTGTGTGTGTGTGTGTGTGTGTGTGTGTGTGTGTGATGTACTGGTGGCTAAGGTGGTGTAACTGTGACTCTGCAGGGACACACCTTCAATAGTAGTTGCAGCATTGCAACTTGGTTCATAGGTTAATAGGCAATTACTAAGCTAGCTGGCCCTGCAGGCCATTTTAAGGCCAGCTAATTTCCATTTTAGTGCTCATAATAACCTATCCTATTGGGTTACAGATTGGTCTTACCCATCCCATGGCCGATAATTACATATTATCCCTAGTGAGAACAAACTGGAATTATACCATAGACAATTTGAGAGGATCCATGCATGACATAAAGCATTTAGGAGCTATATTTGTCCATTAGTAGTAAAGGGGGCAGTCCTGGGGTAACTTTTCTGTTTCTCATCTACAGGTCCAAGTTGCACTTGAAAATGGAATAGGGATGAACTTTTTTATGTGAATGTGGAGTCTGTTCCATATTATTAGTATCCTCCTTTTGATGTTGAAAGTGGCATAGATCCCTAAACCAAGTATTTCTGAAGCCACTTCACTTAATGATGTGCAATACATCCATCAGTAATGGGTTGTAGGATACCTCGTATGCCAGACACAGGTCACCTCTTAGCAGTCTCTAGGATACCGAATACAGTGACAGGGCTTTGAGTAAGTTCATGTAGGACATGTTGTTTAGGCCTTGTAGCCTTATCTAAGTTATCTCTGTGGGCATTCCAGTTGTTGCATGAGTCTGGACAGATACAAGCAAAGGGGGCATTATATTCAATGATGGGCCAAATGAGGTCTGAGTAAAGGGGGACAATGACATCCCTAGATCTAAACACATTCCCATGTTTATAAGCTGTACAATATAAAAGGACTTTCTTACAACAATAGATACATGTTGGTAAAAAGTTAGATCACTATCCACGTAAGTCCCCAAATCTCATACAACTGGGTCAGCTCTTTGAGGCATATTGGCAATGCAGTAGTTCCATGATTTTGATACCAGTTATTTATCTGAGACAAATCTTCCTGCAGGATGGCTAAGTCATTTGGGGATTCAATGACTGCTTCTAGCTTGCAGTCATCTGCAAACTTAGTCAATCAGAGCCCTTTGGTATTGACTTGATTTATTTCAGAAAAGTAGATGCCAAACAAGAGACGTCTCAGCACAGAAACCTGGGGACGCCACTGATGACTGGTCTCTTTGTGGTGGTAACTTCCTCTATTTTGATTATCTGCATCCTACCTTTGAGACAATTGGCAATCTATGGGGTAACACAGGGATTTCTTCCCAGTTTATTTAGCTTTTCTACTATACCTGAGTTGGGAATCATGTCAAAAGCTTTGGCCAGGTCAAGGTATGCAGTAAGCAACATTTTGCCTTCATCCATTGCTTTGGTGAGCTTTTCAAAAAAATCCACCAGGTTCAGTAAGCATGGCCTACCCTTGATGAGCCCAAACTGAGACGGGTCCAGTGTTTGGACCTTCCCTATATCCTGACTGGTCAATTCCATAATAAGTCTTTCTATGGCTTTGCATATGAGGCCGGTCAGACTTATGGGTCTGTAAATGCCTGGGTCTGTGGAAGGTCTTCCCTTATGCAGGGGGATGACTGTAGCTGTTCTCCTTTCACTTGGAAAAAACCTGTATGGAGGCTGACACTGAACAGTCACTAGGGGTGTGACTAAATCATGCTTCATACTACTTGAGATGAATCCTGCAATATTGTCAGGACCCATCAATACAGTATTTTTAGCTTCTGACAGCATTTTTAGGACTTGGTCTTGTGTGAAGATGTGCCAGTTTCATGTATACTTTCAGGGACAGATGGAGGGGAGAGAGAGGTAAAGTTAGAACTAAATTTATCAGTCAGTAGGTTAGCTATATCTTCAGTCTCAGTGTAGGTAACATCAATCACAATCAGCTCAGTGCATTGTTTCATTCTGCTTTTTGAGATTATGAGCACAACTAAAAATATACTTTGATTGTCTTTAGCTTGAGTAGCTATTTTAGCCCCAAACTTGGTTTTGGTGGTATTTATTAAGCATCTGAGTTGTTTGTATATTTCAGTGACAAAGGCTCTAATATTTTGTGAATTCTTCCTACTTTTGATGAAAATTCTTTTCCTTTTATTATAAAGCTTAGTGATATTGTGGTTCTACCATGCAGGTTTGCTTCTGGGGTTTAAAGTGCATTTATTCCTATGGGGTACAGCTGCATCAATGCAGCTGTTTACATGCTTGTATAGTGTGGTGGTGTACATTTCTGCCTATTCAGTGTAATTAACTGTGTTTGGTCTACTGGACAAATCCAAGATATGCATGGCAGAGGGTTCAGCATCCACTGCATACCCCAACCATGACAGCTGGCTCTACCACGAGTTGCAGGGGATGTACCATGACCCTGACTAGATGATGATATGCTCTGTGACCTTCAGTGACGTTTACTATGAGACATGCTACCACTTTGATGGCCACAACCACAGGAACAGCCTCTCCTGTGAGTAGACACCTATAGAATTACTGTGAAATTTTCAGACTACTATCTACTGTATTTGCACATAAGCTTCTACTTACAAATCAGTTTGGACTTGTGCCTCATGATATACCAAATCATATTCTGTAGAGAATTATACTAAATACTAGCAAAATAGACAATAAAATGGATACAGCCTTCTGTATAACTGATGAATATTTGTTTGTCTTAATTAAAACTTATAATTTTCCTGGAAATTTAGTAAAATATGTTATTGTCTTACTTTTCTCTACATACTATTCACTAGCCTCAATAAAAATCTACTCCTTTGAAAAGAATCAGGGCTGTCCATTGTCTCCTTTCCTGCCCCTCCCTACTCTTTTCTTCAAACACTGTTAGAGTTAATAAAAAATGCTTCTTCAGTTTATCCAAACTTCTGTTTATACAGATGACCTACTCTTAACTACATCATGGGTTAGATACTTATTACTGATCTTTCAAATAATAGATCATATTAAGGAAATTATGAGGTATAAACTTAACATACAGAAAACTAAAATGTTTCTATCAATCCCAGGGATCTTGGTAGATGAAATTGTCAGTAGATAAGGTTGTTAAAGTATTTGGAATGGTATTATATTTCAAATTTATATGATTTAAGGCAGATATAAGTAAACATGCATATAAAAACAACGAATAAGCTATCATTTTTAGGAACGATTCATTTTCCCCATATTAAATCTGTGCCCTACTGTATTCTACTATTACAAAATATTTTTCCCCAGAGTGTGACTGGTATTATAAATTGAGGTGGGTCTAAAAAAATTCTATATGAAGGAGAGAATTCTACATATATCATGTCAGATTCTGGTAGCAGCATGAGCTTTAGAAGTGCGGGTCCTGAATAATACACATTGGTGCAATGTATTCCAAATTATGAAAATTGGTATATTGCAATATATGGCATTTATTACCATCTATTATTTGACTCAGTTTGTTCAGCCATCAGTCTCAGGATCCACTGCTATGTTTTATATATATATATATATATATGTTGATGGAAGGAGTTATCTTTGACATTACAGTAACTTTCCAAATTAACTGAAAAAAATATTTTTGCTCTCAGTACCAGCCTTCTTTGAAGGAAAGTTCAACTCTCTAAATACTTCAACAATCACCCGTTGGGTATCTGACCACATGAGGATGTAGCTTTCCAAATTAACTAAAAACAATATTTTTTTGCTCTCAGTACCAGCCTTCTTTGAAGGAACTTTGACCTCTCTAAATGAAGCTTTACTACAAGAAACACTTGTTGGGAATCTGACCACATAAGATTGTAGTTATGATAAGAATCAATAAGTAAAACAATCTCATTTTAATTGCTTGTATAGGTCTTACTATGAGGTACCAACAACTTTTTCAAGAATGGGAGACAGAATTAGGCTAGCAGCATACTGACAGATCACCAAACAATTTCAAAATGGAATTGAGAACTGATTTCATCTTATGAACTGTTTCTTATTGGATGTCAATTAACAGATAGCTTAAATCTCCTGGAAATAAAGTAATCCAACAACAAATAGCGTTTTGGACCAGGAAAAGACTGGGTTAGGCAAGGTCAATGAATAAGAATTTTTGGAATAATGGCCAACAGACTGGTACCTGGCACACACCTTGTAATGCTGTATAGGAATCTATCAACGATAGAAACAGACATCTGAAGTATTTCAAAAATTTTCCAATTTTTCATTTCCATTTGCTTATGATACTTGGATTATGGGAATTGTGCAAATTTTAAATCTGTCACAAAAAAGACTGTTACTTTTATTACAACTAAGTATTTGATTTTAGACCAGTGGAAACAGCCACTTGCAGATAATACTCTATTTCGTGTTAATTTATAGTGGTCAAATATATTGAAGCTTCAACATTTCAACAGATTAACTGAAGAATGCTGGCTATGGTATTGAGAAGAGATTTTTTGCTATCTTAACTAATCTGTAAATGGAAAATGCAAATAAAAATATTTAAAAACAGAAATTAGAAAAAGAGAAAGAAGTCTCCGAAGACTACATATTTTATATATATATATATATATATATATATATATATATATACATATACATACATACATACATACATACTGTATATATACACATATATAAATTAACATTTTGGCAAAAAATTAATCATTAGGGTTTTTTGGCAAACTGTTAATTTAACAGTTTGGCAATAACTTAACTAATACACAATTACTTACTCTAATTCAGTGTAATTAGGGCTGGAACCTAGAGCAACATAAACATCTCCCACAAAGTCATTAATATTAATGGCATAAACACAGCTCTATATGTTTAGTCTTCCATGCTTGAAAGATATATTTAAAAGCTTGCAATTTTCTAAAGGCTGCAAAACAAACTTTTCTTTTTACACAGAAAAGTGTTTGCATGCATAATGATGCACAAAAACACTTTTTGTATGAAAAGAAAAATTTGTTTTGTGCCTTTAGACATGATCTTTAAAACTCTTAAAAATCTAAAAGGATGTCAGTTCTATAGGTACCTTATACACTAATGTAATATTTGTAAGGGCAATATATAATAATTCTTATAAAAGTGTCAGAAATATTTCTCCAAAGTACAGTCTGGTTGTCTTAACTCACTGAGAGACACAGGTCAACTCCCAAAGCTGAACTGTGCATAGCATTGAGAATTTTCATGATTTTCACTCTATCTTCCATTCATGTAATTCTGTCTTTTAGACTTTTAAGTTTTCTGAAAAAAATGTCTGATACTTGTGCAGATAACTGAAGGAGAACTCATTAATTAAATATAGATATGTTTCTACAATAGCGATACTCACCCAGAACCATGAATATGTAGATCACTGGCTTGTTCCTCCCTGTATGCAAATCATCATCTAGCTGGTTTCTGTAGGTGCTGTACTATGTTGATAAACACAGTGAAAAAACACAACATTTTCACTAACAGAAGCATGAGTCTTACATATGTTCAGTTTTACAACTTTCTCCCACAGTAACTGTTTACTTTAGGATGTAGTGCAGGAAACGTAACCAGTTATTAAAAAAATCAGGGGAAGTATATTGCAAATGTATAACCTGAATACAATTACTTCATACATTAACATCCAGAAAGCTTTTGTGGTGTAGTTAGTTATGTTAGTCCTGTACAGCACAATACTAAAACATAACACCTGATTTATTTTACTTTTCTATCAGAACTGCATGCACCTAAAAGGCAAGTGAACAATGGACTCCTGCCATAGCAGATATCTGGTAACCTTTATTTACTCAATGTTCCACATTTTTGAATATCTTGCTCCTTGGATCTGACCTGTTGTACTAATGAATATGTACTCAGATGATTACAAAATCAGGAAACCCTATCAGCAACTCTGTCCAAACTCTGTTAACAATTCTTTGGGTTTTTACATCTATATGCATGGTCTACAGATGCAAGTTACTGCTTTAAAATGAAGTTATCAGCACTTGACTCAGACAGTGTATATACCAAAACTCCCATTTTCTGCAATCCATCTTACAAAATAAAACAAAAAAAAAAACAATGCTGATCAGAATGTCACATTTTGTATGACCTACTACCACCTTCACCTCTGCATTCTTAGCTACTAATTAATTTAAACATGAAATACAGTTGTTTAGCAACATAGTGCTACCTCTAACAAAAGCAGGGCAATTCACTGAAGCACAGTTGAATGAATGGCAGTTCACCAAGCATAAATCACTGGGTCACATTTGGACAAATTTCATTGGTTAGTTAATCGGTTTATCAAATGGCACCCATATCCCTTATGGACAGAGGTAGCCTACAAATGCCTGGCCCTCAATGTCCTATTTGGATACAAGACACCGTTATTCCTTCAGGAAAACTTGGCTAGGCTTAGAAAGGCCTCTGGATCATTAGCCTAGTAGCAATCCATGAATCCATGAATCTATGAATCTATGAAATGGAAGGAGCACAAATGCAAATTCTCTTTCTTCTGCTAATACATAGGAAATAATGACAGAATGCATTATGAGCCTAGTGTGGAAATATCGAATGGGTTGTCATAGTTGTCCCTTTGCTAACAGTTACTAACCATTTGTCACAAAGTGATGTGTAAGTATGTAAGGGGATTCATGTGTGCTGAGTATCTTTGCATTATACTGCTCGATGTAATATCATGCCAGAATACAGTGATGAATTATTTTGGAAACAAAATATTGTGTGGAAACTTATGTGTTTCATATTGTTTATAATAAGTTGATTTCAGACTCAGTTTTGTAAAGTTAGGGATAATGCTGAGGTCACATCTTGAACAATACTTGCATTGACTTTTTCTTGTTTATTTTAATAAAATACTATAGAATACTTGAGAGTAAAGTTTTTATCATGAGGTAGTTAGTATGTGGTTAGTTTTTTCTACAGTTTTTACAATGAACAAAATTTCTAATTTTCTGTATTTTGTTTTTTTTATAGGTTCATCAATCAGCACTAGGCTAACTGTTCTTATTGGCCATTTTAAGTTTAGCCAATTACCTCATGTGAGAGTCAAACCTTACACACACTTTGTGTCTATAAGGTAAACACCTTAACCATTATGTCAGCTTTCCCATCCTTGTGGGAGGTTGGCATATATTGAAGTATGACTCGATAAAGTCTGTTACTAGTAAATGACCACAACCTAAAACTTGTAAATGATGCTTTACTTTCTTATTCCTCTTCATGGCTCAAAAAAAGAAATGTGTGTCTATCACTACATGGAAAAAGAGTGATGAACGTATTTGTAAAAGATAATAAGAAAAGTTCAGAGACTGTTGCCTTACTCTAATAGTGGACATCCCAGGAAAGGCCGCTGTTGTTCAGTTTGTCTCAATATGCTTTGAGTCAAACACATTCAGCATGTGATATCTCTCTGTGTCATTAAAATTACTTTCACTGAATTCTAAGGTATAACAAAATATCTACTTAATGATTTTGCTTTCAGACAAAGGCATATGTCTTAGCTGTCTTTAAAAATGTTTATTGTAATCATTACAGTTAGATATTACAGTGATTCAAATACATATGATTATTAGGACTTTTCAGCATTATTACTTAAGGTATAATGAAAATATGACCAGAGTTTGCATGATATCTTTCTATAAAATTAGAGGTACATATTTGCAGCACAAATGTCAAACAGAGTTGATCAAAAAAAAGTATGATACTATAATAAAAACACATATGTGCATAACCTGAATGACTTAACATTTTAAATTTGAAATCCATTGTATATCTGCTTATGGCAATTAAACAACGCTACTGAAAAGGACCCATTAACATTTTACTCCTTTATTATTTATTTATGGATTTCCATTTGTTTACAGGAAAAGTCCAATTGGGCAAACAAACCCCCTTTTAACAGAGACCCATGGAGAAAAACTCCACAAGACATAATATTAGTAGTGCATACATATACAACATTCAGAATATTCAGGTAACATTTAGCAGCACTGCATACAAAGTTCTACAAGAACTACTTACAGTAATACTATACAATCCATACAATGCTCAGACAGCTATTATAATTTTGCCAAAGTGTGTTTTTTTTTGCATGTGTACATAAATAACATGCTTATTTCTATTTACTTGTTTAATGATTAATTGCCATTTGTTCACTTTATTACTATGAGGAAATAATAACCAGGAAAATTTTCCGATCTCCTCTAAATGCATGCATAGACAAGGAAGAGATAAGGGAGAGTATAGATTCATAATGGACATTATTTATAGTACACCCTACTAGTGTCTGCCAAAATTACATATATGTATGCAAATATAACAAGGCAGTCCTTAAACTTACTAACATTTGTATTTAGTACAGTACAAATGGCATCACTGACAACTGTAATGGTGTGTGTGTCTTTCGGCTTTTTCCCGGTTAGGGGTCGCCACAGCGGAACTCCGGTCCGCTAATGATTGGCAGTAGAGTTTTACATGCTGGCTTGCCGGGCCTAACGCACAACCTTCAACGAAGGAAGGCCCATTCACGCATGTCGTCACACAGTAGACGCTTTAACTGAGAATCGAACGGGCAACGTCTAACTGTGAGGCGACAACGCTACCGCAGCATATTTTTTTTAATTCCTTAACTGCACCTTTTCTTGCTGCAAAGAATTATGTGATGCATTTATTAGCAGATTAGATTTTACTACAGAAAAATACAGAAAAACTTGGACCTATTTCTTAGACTTACAGAAAAGGAGAAATAATAATTAATGCAAATCCTGAATCTGAACATGAATCACTTATTTGTGTTTTAAAGCTATACTGAGTTTAACTTAAACTTTTTTGTTTCAGAAAGCATTCCTTTATTTTCTTTATGGTCTTACTTTGTGGAGTTTTTTTATTAATGTCCATACTGACAATGCACAGTACTTCTATGACTGCTCTATAAAGTTACAAAATTACTTATCTTTTTAATAAATATCATGGAATCTTCAACACCCACCTCAACAACTACAATAAATATATCATATGTTACTTTAGTTATCCTGGTGGTGTTACTGTGTTTTTTGTTTTTTTTTTTTTTCTCTAAAGTCCACATTCTGGCTTAACTTTTGCACTGTCAGCTGTATGCAGAAAATGATGCCACTGAAATATGTTAGCTGTGCAAACAGTAAGTTAGTCTGCAACTGTTACCATATGCTACTAAAAGATAAGGTCTATGCTGATGCAAGCATATGCAATTGGTTCTTGGTACTTGTAGAAATAGTGCTGCTAAATGTATTACTCTTGTACTCTAGCAATCTCTTAAAGTACTGTATCACTCATTCATTTTGTCTAACATATACACTTTCTGCATCAAAGGTCATCAAGCAATAATGGGGGACACGGCACCTTGCTAGGTTTTTGTTTTATCATAGCTGTCAGAATGTTACACTGATGTCACTGTTTGACATCTGCTACATCATTATGACAGCTCCGGAGACTGAATATGAGGTTGTTTCCTAGCAATAACACACATACATGTTATCAAAGTACCAGATGTCACATAAGAAAATGGCTGGGCTTTTGTTCCAGTTCTGAGGTACAGTGCTGTCCTTACCTGCTGGCTATCAAACACTGAACCATATCATAGGGCATCGATGTTAGGTCCTTCATAGGTTTCCTTGCACAATGACATTAGCTGAGACTCTTTTAGCCACACTTATACAAGTAAAACTCAGAATTCTATATTGAAGTTGCTACAATTCCAGAAATAAACAACACTGAAATTAAGCACTTCTGGGCCACAGAACTTCAACCAGAGAAGATGGATGGCCAAGATTATCTTGCCTGATTTTGCATCAACAAGCTAAAATATACACCTCATGGGATGGTGTCTTCCTCTGCATGTTTTTTTAGTTAATTTCACAATAATTTTACTTATAGTGTGCTCACGGTCTAATAAATAAAACAACTGCAATAGTGGAAGATACTAAAGTTATCAATGAATCCTGATCTAGATAATGGAAGTTCCTATGTCACAGGCACTATTTAACTATTCAAGGGACCTAATCAAAGCCAATTCCCAAGTATCTCTGCCCCCAAAGCAAATGTGTAATAACAGTGCATTATACAATCACTCAGCACAGTATAACTGGCTTACCTTAGTAAGACATAATACAAGAAATGGAATCAAAATCAAGATGCAAATGAGAAGCTGGTTACAAAGAAGCAAAGCCAACTAGCTCTGTGTCAGTATGTGATAATTATTATTAACAGAGACAAGGAGTGCTACTCAGTACTTAGAAAACTGTAACAGAAATAAACTGCCCCTGCCCAGTCACACTGGCATGTGGCTCAAACATGTCCTTTGTTTACTTCCTGTTTACTTTCTACGTTTCTCTAGTTAGGAGATCTGAAGAGTCATGAAGGGAAGAAAAGGTCAGTACTCAGTTAACCTGTAAAGTTCACGTTTTTTACAGAACTAAGTCACGTAAATGAATAAATCAGTGACACTTTTTCAGGTGAAATGTGGTAACTTCAGCATCATCAGCAGCACACTAAGAAACTATATTGATTCTGGAAACTATCCAAGACAAAGATATCACAGTACTGATGTCTGCAGGCTTGCGTGAATATCCTGTAAACAACAGGTGACACCAAAACAAAAAACAACAATGCAGCTGGGCAACACCAAATCTGCAGTCAAAATAACTTGTTCACGTTTACTTAAAAAAATGAATTGCTCTCAGTGGTTTCTATTTGTTCATTTTAACAAATCTTAATTAAACAAATAACATTTTCTTTTACACTGACTTTGCCTGAATTACGTATTGTATTATTGGATGTTATGAACATGAGTTTCCAGCATTTGGTGCCATCAAGTCAAGTGCTTTCTATTAGGCCTAATCCCATCCCTTGCTGAATGACGTGGGAACTTTTGTCACTGCCAGAATCTACTATGCTCTCTTCCTGAATGTGTGTGTGCTCTCTCCTACGTGACAATGACGGATGCTGTCACTAGGGTGGTAATCCAACCCATGTCCACATTTACATCTGTTACATCTGCAAGCCTCTACTTACATGTGGCAAAATAGCCATAGGACCACCAGTCACTCTTTCCGACTACACAAGCAGTCATTTGTCACTTACTCTTTTCCTCACTTGTCCAGCCCCTACAGGGCCTAAGCCATTAATTGAATTTGTGTAATCTGGGTCACATTCATGGCTTTATCCCTGTTCCCCACACGGCCACGTATCAAAATTAATTTATTTAGAATAGCACAGCCAGCTAGATGTGAAAGGTCTGGCCTTCAAAACTACTAAACAGTCTAAGGCCCAGGTAGTAGGAACTTAGTATTCAAACGTCCCTGAATAGGAAATATTACACTGCTGTGCTTTATACTAACAGATAATGAGACTGATTCATTCAGACTATACCATTAGCCCATAAATGTTCATATCACTTGCACTCAAAAGTTATAAATAAAGGCCAGAAAGAGAAATACTGTTAAATGCCGCACAGTAAAAGGCCCAGCAAATACAAACCCATAATGCTAGTGATAAGGAACCTTAACACAGACCTGTTTTAACAATTTATAAATGTATTCACTCATGGTTTGCTCCAAGTTTATTAATAGTGTCAGTAAATCTAAACAAAGCAATTAAACTGTGTAGGACACGAGTATGAGCTGCCTCCCTTGCAGCTGTTAGAAATGTAAACACACAAGAAGTTTGGTAAATATAGGACTACCTAATGCAAAGTACAGTTCAGCATACACTCAAAAGCATAGCATGACGTTTACACTGCATGCATCATGCTTGATCTGTGTGACAGTAAACTGTCACTATGTGTTCATCAGGGCTTAGACATCACTTCTTCACATGTGCTGCCATGTACTGTATCTGGCAATGTCTGGGAGGTGGCTGTGCAGCTGGCAGCTCTTCCTGTTCCACCACACTATTGTTGGGTGATGGTAATGATGCGCCTTCCCTCCTGGCCAGGTACATTTACCGACTACATTCTCAGGCTCTTCTGTCTGTCTTCACACTACCACATTATGGGTTCATGCAACATGCTAAGATTATTCTGTAGGCTGAGACTGGATCAAACTTGAGTGCTCACCCTGACACCTCAATGCAGTGGAAACGGGTTTTCAGCAGGCTGAACACACGCAATCTATGATGCTGTTTGGTGTTATACTGGAGTTCTGCCATACAGGATGGGTTCCAAATTGATGTCATAAGCTAGGGCTTCAGTGGGTATCCAATATCACATGCAAGAGAATATGATCCTATGAGGGGGTTGCTACATATGGACATACTAGATATTTAGCTGTATAGTTTCATATTAGCTACGGTGCCTAAACTTGCTCACTTGATAGCCCTGTGGAATTTTAACATGCATGAACAGCAATATGTCTAAGATATACAAATCATGAGAACAACAGGACTGTTATGCAGACACATGGACTATGATCCCATGAGTGCCATAAACTACCTAGAGTTTCATGTAATGCCACCCCTTCGTATTCAGAAACCTTCATGTTTCTGCATAAGGTGAAGCCTTTTCAGTATTCATACCGCTCATCCCACAGATACTGAAAATCTAGTTGAAGGCTCTTGAAATGTCGGAACTTCTGACCAAAAATATGAAGTGCTATTTTGCATGAAATTTTCACACCTAATAGCAAAACTATTCCTACTCCAAATTGGATGGTGGGATACCACCACTGAGAAACACAAGTTTAAAAATCTATTAAAAAGTGACAAAATGCAAATTATAACCAGAATAATCAATTTTTATTCAGATAAAGCAGTATTCACGAATTGAGGTCTCTCTCACACACACACACACACACACACACACACACACACACACACACAAACATGAAGAAACCTGACAGAATAGCATGCTGCCTTAAGACAAGCTATGAATAAGCTGATGATTTACACTACTGCAGAGGTGTTAAAACTGTCACTGCACTGAGTGACCCTTGCAGAATCAATTTCTCATACTACAAAAGAAAACCCTGAACAAAGGCCTGCAGTTTAGTTACTTTTCTGGCTGTGGCTGGATAACTTCTAAGTATAGTGTAAAACAATATGAGCCAAACATAAATGAGGGTGATTAAAGACAGAAAAGAAATCCTTTTACAGAAGGTAATTGAAATAGCAGTGACCCTCCCAAATCCCATTATATGTCAATGGCATGGGAATTCAAAGTTACTTCTTTATGTCTGGCATAAGTCAATACAAAGTATTATGGGAAAGAGAAAGGCTTGAGGGAGTACAAGATCATGTTGATACATCAAGCCCCATTGGTAGCCATGTTGTGGAAAACAGGCTAAAATTAAAATAAAGCACTTGAGTGATTTTGAGGTGTTAAAATATGTCAATAAACAAAGACAGAGTGAAAAAAAAACGTTTGTTTTAGTTCTAGGGTGGAGGTTTCCTTTAATGTTAAGACCCTACCAAAAATGCTGCAAAGGGAAATGACATAAAAATTTGCTGGGTTCTCAGGGTCCACTTTCTCTTGGATAGGATTACTGCCATTCATTCATTGTTTATAGAATCCTTCCTATCCCCAAAATCTAACTGAACACTGCCTTTAAACTATTACCTATTTCCAGGCAATATTTTAATAGACGTCAGCTGTCAAGCCATTAGGATCTCTGGCCTTACCCTTTCATATGTCTTATCTCAGCATCTACCTCTTCTTCCACTGTCTTCCTGTGCAGACCTGCCATGCTATTTGATGAAAGCACTTTTCCCACCCATCCTATTCTTCTGATATCCACTGTCTTGAACACTTTTCCAAAGAATTCCTGAAATACTTCTCTAATCTCTTGCAATGTTATTAATAAAGTTCACATACTGTCCTTCATTGGTCTCACCCATAACTCCTTCCTGTGCAACTTAAGGCAGAATACCAACAGCTTCACCTCTGCCTCATGTTTCACATAATATTTAGCCACTCTTTGTCTGGTTCCACCACAAATTAAATTTCTCCAGGCTGGTCAGTCCATTCTTCAGCTCTAGGGCACTGTCTCTCATCTGTTATCTTCTCTCTGAAAAACACCTGACTTGAAGTCTACATAGTTCTTTCTTTCTCTTCAAGGCCTATCTGACACCTCCTCTCCTTATGTACACCACCCATATGCATAAGTTTCTGCTTGTTTGTGGAGCAGGTTTCTGCTTGTTTGTACCAAGATGAACTGAGCTGGGCTACCAGCCACAACTGTGAACTGAGATACCAGACAACTTGAGGCTTCTGAGCTTCCAAAAATCATAAGCTGCCTGTTTTTTTTTTTTTTTTGCTTATTTATATGATTTACTGTATTTTTATTGCCTGCCACCCACTTTTATACTGTATTTATATACTGTGTACTAAGCTACACTGTTGTACTGCAATTGTCTGCCTTACTGTGCATGTTAAATCATATTTTACTGCTGTATTCACTGTTTACAAAGCTCTTTTTGCTATTTTCACTGTTTGCTAAGAATTTGCTGTTACTTTTCACTGCTGCAAAGCAATCTGTTCTGCTTGTTCTGGTTTTTCCTCCAAGCAGTGTTAAAATAACTGATTTTCAGTTGTTTTAAACATTTTAGTGTCTCACTGCTATTTTTCTGCTGTGTTAAACATTCTCTAGTGTTTCCTGCCAAAACTAGGGTAGCTAGTAGCCGTACAACGCTCCCAATTCAGGCTTGCTGCATCTGGGTTTGTTTGTAGAGGCTGTTTGTTCTCAGCAAGTTTTCCAGGCCATCTTTGATTGGAAGGGGCCATTCTGCACTCTAGTGAGAGCAGTGTGCTGAATGGAACCTGTCTGGTGAAGGGTAGTTGGTCTAGGGCTTGGAGTAAGCGCCTTCATTAGTCCTTTTAAACCTTTGTAAATTTTTTTTTCAAGTTTTTAGCTTCTGGTAATTAAGCCCTCCATTTCAGCAGTGTTCTATTTGTTTGCAGCAAGCTCAACACAGCACACTGCTGTGCAATTTTGCACCATAGCCAGACAGATAAATTCAGCACTTTTTCACTTAGATACAACTGTAGCACATTAGTGTAGCCCTCATCCTTAGTACTTTCATGGTCAAAGAAATAACTGATAGTGAGCTGTAACTTATTAAACTACCAGCAAAAAAAAAAAAAAAAGCAAAAATATCCATCCACTGAGCTCCTCCTTGATCAATCCTGAAAAGCCCCGCTTTGTGATAACAGTCTTCAACCTAGCATTATGGACAGTTGGACTACCCTTGTTTCTCCTGCCAACCTTGTTGACTTGGGTCTCTTGAGGCAGTATAGCAATTGCCTCATGTAGACCAACAACCCTCTACCAATAACTCACTGTAGTACAGAGAGCAAGAGATGCATCTACACCAAGAATCTTGAATCTCTGCTCTCTCACACTCAAAACAGCAACACTGAAGAGGTTATCAACCCACCAACCATGCACATAGTACCACTACTCATACACATAGTATGCATCATAGTGCCTTTTTTAGGCAAGGTCTCGAAAACAAACTTACCAACATGAAATCTGCCAATCATAACAAAATAAGGGTCATGCTGCTAAATGCTAGGAGATTAAACCAAAAAGGCACACCCTAGACTCAACATATATGGAGGTCCTCTCAAAGAATTTACTGAAACACCAAAGACCTCCAAAACACAAGACTGCTACAACTAACGCAGTTCCCACAGCACCCATTGCACATAATAAGACCAGTGTATCACCTACCAAGCCTGTAAGGTGTAACACTCAAAAAACACATTTTCTTATCACTGGAGACTCAACAGTGAGACACAGATGTCCCACTCACCAGATTGTACAAGGAGAAAGTCACAGTCAGCTGCCTGTATGGTGTTGGGATTCGTCAGATCATACATGCACTCAGGTCTCTCAGCAAGTACCATTATGACTGTCATAGTTCATGTTGGAGTGAATGACCTGAGATGTACCTCACTGGACTATATGAAGACAGACATGATTGAGCTCTCTGAGTATGTGTCCCAGACAGATGTGTCCCTAGCTTTGAGCAGCATACTACCCTCATCTAGAATGATGCCAGAGTATAAACATAAAATTGACTGAGTTCAATAATTGGCTTAGTTTTTGGTGTCATTCAAAGGGGATCCAGTTCCTGTCAGCCTAGGAAGCCATGATCAACAAATCTCACTGCTTTTCCAGAGATGGTTTGCACCTGGCATCTCTAGATTTTCAGCTGTTGACAAAGGCTCTTGCCTCCCTCATACTGCTTTTTTTAGGCAAGGTCTCAAAAACAAACTTACCAACTTGAAATTTACCGATCATAACAAAATAAGGGTCATTCTGCTAAACGCTTGGAGCTTAGACCAAAAACTGCACACCCTGGAAACACTTCTATAGCGGGATGATATAGATGTTTGTGCAGTCAGAGAAACCTGGTTCAAGGCCTCAGAGGGTACCCCGGCCTTTCAAGGCTACAATGCCTTCCACACCTTCAGACTGCAAAATGAATGTGTAAGAACCAAAGGAAGTGGTGTTTCTATCAATATTACAGATAAATTCACCTCCCATATAATTAGACTGGACAACTCCATGGAGTTACTCCATGCTCAGGTTATGGTGGGTACGACTCCATTCAAGTCATTGCCGGTTATAGATTCCCCTCCATGGGTCATGACATGCACAAAGCCTACTTGACTAAACTGAAAACAATCCAAATATTACTGAACAGTCTGGTTATGGGGGATTTCAATTATCCCACCATTAACTGGGAAACTACCTCTATCTCTAATTCGCTACCACAAAAGTTCCTTGAAATCATACCCCAGCAAAAGGAAAAAACATACTAGATCTGGTCCTCACTAACATGTCAAACAGATGCATTGCCGCAACTGTCGGACTCTCGTTAGTTAAATCTGACCACAAATCAGTCACCTTCAAGCTAGCACTAACACCAGAACTTACAAAGGGTGAAATCACACTAAAAAACTTCATCAACATAAACTATACCTTCCTAGGTGATGGTATAAATTCATTCCAAGCCACACCCCCAGCCGGAAGTGGTAACTACACTGACGCTTACACTAAAGCTCTGTACAATCACTTACATAGTGTATAGACTTGGCTGCACCAATCAGAATCAAAGCCAGAGTCCCAGGTAAAAACAAGCCACCATGGTGGAAATCCAGCATCAACAAACTTTACAATAAATGCAAAAAGTTGCTGTCCAAGCAAACAAAGGCGAGGTCCCAACAATAGCAAAACGCCTTCCACAGCCTCAACAGGCAAATAAGAACACTTATCAAATTCTCTAAGGACTTCTTTGAGAAAAAATGTAGCAAGCACAGCCAAGGATAACTGTGATGATGTGAGGTATTGCCAACTATGCACGGAGGAGTTGGGCAGTATATGTGCAACATATGCCAGTATAGCTAGCTGGAGTTTTGTAAAGAATTATATGTAATTTGTATATCAAACTGATTTGTACAGGTGTTTGTGTTGAAAATGTATTTGTAAAGCTGTTTGTGTTAAAACAATGTACCAACAATGTAGTGGGTCTTACTGGACAGAAAAGAAATACACCTGTATGCCAGACTGTATTTTAACTGTTGAAATTAATATATTATAACAGAGGATACTGGAAAAGAAGAGGTTAATTTCAGTCCAGTAACTTTGAAAAACAGTATGAAATTAAAATACCTGGTTTAGGCCACAAAGATCGTATCTTAAAGTTCTGACTGCAGCCAGAGACAAAATCTCTGTAAAAACTAGGACTAGGAATCCTACTGCATTGTCCTTAGGGGTGAATTAATTGCTATCCTGGAATGGTGGAAGTTTTTAAAATGGTTGTATAGCTTCAGATGCTGTAACACATCTTAGCAAACCTATATGTATGTGCATTATGACACATATGTGCTAGATTCTGATTCAGTTTCTAGTAAAGGGGTAGTGTGGAAACTAGAAGGTAGGTGATCAGATGTATGTGATATTATTCTGTAATCCAGCACTGAAATAATGTTTTAATACTAGATGAGACAGGAGTTTCGGGGCAGTCTGTTTGTGAGACCTGGCAAAGAAGGACCACCCACCTACATCATTTTGCCTTGCTACAGTAAGTGAACTAGGGGACAACAATTATTTAGATCAGTCAGGAAAATATACTGAGATTAGTTAAGTATTTTTTCTGTATCTGTGTGAACCATTCCATCTGTGCTACTTTTAATATTTCATGTGGCTGAAACTCAGGTGTTTATTTTAAATAGATAGTTAGTATTTTCATGTTCTTTTATTACTTATTATTAAATACAGTTAAACTTTTCATTCTGGCTGGTCTTTCAGAGAATATTTTAACTTTTTAGTGTACTTATATTTATTTGATGACACTGTGGCCACTCCTGAAAGCCTTGCTGCATTAGTCAAACACTACCATTTGTATGAGTGTTAATTTTACAAAGTACAATTAGATACCCTGGTAAGACCCTTAGAGTAGCTGGCTTTGGCATGTTCTGCTGTCTGTATCTACCTTATAGTCTGGGCAGAGGCGGCATAGCATACTATCAAAGTGGGTGACTCCACATCAACCAGCAGACCTGTCACCAGCGGGGTGCCACAGGTGTCAGTGCTGGCCCCCTACTGTTTAGTATATACTTCTCAAAAGTTCAGGTTAAAACTAAAGGTTTGTGGCTGGCCATGTTTGCAGATGACTGCAAACTGGGTACAATTATTGAATCCCCAAGTGATGTCAGTATACTCCAGGAGGGTCTTATGCAGACCAATGACTGGTGTCTTAGTCACGGCCTCAAACTGAATGCAAAGAAATGCATCATCATTCCCTTTGGCACAAACATTGCCCCTTCACAGTATCAAATCAACAACAATGTCCTAAGTAGCCACAAAGAGGCAAGAGATCTAGGTTCGCAAGTTGACTGTGACCTTAACTTCGATCACCATGTGTCTACTATAGTAAGGAAGGCTTTCTATGTAGCAAACTTGATTAGTAAAGGCATCACCTAGAGAGCAAAAAAGGCTATAACCCCTTTATACTTGGCACTAATCCAGTCATATTCAAGTATAACATCCCATTCGACATATGCTGTACAAAACACCAGCAGCAACTGGAGAGACCTCAGAGATTTCTAACAAAGAAGATCAATGAACTGTATGTAGCATCTGCTTTACACAGACAGAATAAAATCCCTATCACTATACTCTGTATCATATAGACTTCTTAGGAGAGACTTATGCCCGGCTTACAGAGCAATCTCAGACCCAAACCTAATGAACTTGCTGCATATCCATAAATCAAACAGGACTAGAGCTACCTGCTCCAGAGACCTAAATATGGCCTGCAACTTGAAAAGGACATGCTGGAGGGACAGATTTGTCTCCCAGCGACTTACACATCTTTGGAAAAGGCTACCAATTCAGAGATACCTAGATGAATGGATGGGGCACTGTAAATTCTTACCTGGGATAGTGCCACAAACTTCCTGGACATGGACAGTCCTTACTAAATGCAGTCTTGGGTACAGACTAGCATTTCTATGGTATTGCATGTGGATGAAATGGCTAGGCTTGAAATGACTTCTGGGTCGATAGCCTAGTAATTTCCTATGGTCCTGTGAGCCTATGATCTCTCCAAGTCACTTTAAATCCACCTCCATTTCTTTCATTCCTAGTTCCTGCTCACCTCATCTGTTTCCTTACATTTCATCCCTCACCTGTCTTCTACTTTCCCATGTTCCAGTGTCATATTATACTGTGTAAACTCCTTATTTGCCAATCCATCTCTACTGAAGTATGAGCTGAAAGACAACTATGCAAACCTTCTGCCCAGTGCACTTCTCTTACCATGCTTAAATCCATAAAAAATGTATCTATTCTGATTTCCTGAAGGTTATTTACTAGGTACCCCACCAGTCTTTTGCCTCAATATCCACAAACCACAGAGTATCCATCAATTGCACTAATTCCTTCTGGCACCATATGTGAAACTGCACTGCCCTATATAATCAACCCTTTTTTGGTTCAAGAACAGTGAAACCACCTCCAACAATCTTCTGATTGTCTTCCTTAAGTCATGCACTGCATTTCCCTTTGAGAGCCCTTAATCACTTCAACCTCATCATAGTTCAGGCCATAAAAGAAGCCTACTACCGTTCATTCCCCCTCTCTCCTACATCTACATGCAACCCATCTGCCCTTCTTCCTCATGTATTGCCCTTGCATTCTTAACAATCTCCTCTGGTACTAAGATATTAGCCCCACCTTTTCACACTCATTGTGCCAGCCATCCCTATTGGCTACAACTCTTTTGTATGCAACTTGCTAGCTTGCTAAAACCCTTTGTTATACAACTTGCTAGCTTCTCTTGCTTGAAGCATAAGCTCCTGTAACAATGAAATGTTAGCCACTCCCTTACTAGTTTATTCATTCCCTCTCTCTTTATCTTTCTCTGTCAGAAGGACTACTGATGCTGTCTACATTCCAAGTAACACCTTAATTCCCATCCCCTCGAATCCTCCTCCTTCTGAGCTTCTCTCCTGCCCTCCGGGAGCTAGATTCAGTAGTTCCTTTAGATAGGCCATGCAGCCTAACAATGTCCTCATTCACTGGTCAGTTAAGTATACCTTGGATCCCAGGCTATCTTCAGTCCATGACCCACTGCCCTCCACCCCCTGCCCTCACCCCCTAACCCAACTTATTATTTCACTGGAAATACAAATAAATAAAGCATGCTCTAATGGATTCTCAAAAGTATCCCTGATTTTCACTGATTATTTGTGGATTTGTCCCTGATTCTGGAGGTAAGAGGTTGAGAGCTATGCTTCCAGAATAAGAGACAATACCCCAAAATCAGGGACACTTTTTAAAATATTAGTGCTATTAACTTAACAGAATAAATTAATATAATTTGGTATGCATTTTCTGAAGTAAAAGAAGTCCATAACTCTATTGATTAATGTGTAATCTACACCTTTTCATCCAAAATCCCATTTTGAGGAGGGATTAAGAGGGCCATAACAAACATTTGAGCCAAAATCAGGGACAGTTAAGAGGCATGCTGACCTCTAACGTTTACCAACTTCCCTTGTCATTGCAATGTATATTACCAAACCTATAAATAAAAAAAGAGCACAGGAAAATAGATGCTAATAAAAAACATTCTTCTGAACCTAGCAGCCTTCATTTTTTGTACTTGTTTGTTGAATTTGTGCACAGTCAGTGAAGGAAGATTTGCAGCCTGAGAACAGTACTACCACTTACAGATAAAACCTTCTTGTCTACCTGTCATCAGCAAACTTACCTGAGATAATGCAAGACTGACTGTAACAGTGTAGCCTGACCACATAAAATCACAATTCTTCTGTGGCAGCCCAATGGACACCATACCCCCTTTATTTTAAACTTCACAGGATTTCTCCTTCTTACGGCTCTCCAGTAGGTGGGCTTGATCAGGGCTAAGACAGAATGCAGGAGACCAGCCTGATGCCTGAAAACTAGATATTCAGAAAGAGCAAAAATACCCTGAATGCTAGAAGTATGTAGGTAGTAGGAGTTAAAAGGGGAATGGCTATGCCAGAGCCTAAATCCGACACACAGCACTTCTGAATGTCAGTCCCTGGAATGGCACAGCATAATGGGACTACAATAAAAAAAGCCTTTGGCAACAATTTACCAATCAGCCCAATGGGTTCCCACGGAAGCCATGGACCCTGGGCAGACATCCAAAATGCCTCTATTATAATCTGACACTGCTACCACTTTCACAGGATCTTGCCATTCACCACACAGCATTCCTTTAGTATTACTAAGACCACTCTAAGACTTCTCTGGGTACTTCTGTTCCCTTTACCTTATCCTAATTCTCCAACATACATCTAAATTCTAACAGGTGCTTCCATTCCTAGATATAACTAATGATAACATACCTTCCTAACTCCCCCACCTCTCTCTACCTTATACCTAAAACATGGAGTCATCCAAGTATTTTGTCTTCCAGATCAGGGAACACACACCATCTTCCTACCTATTAAGTTGTTCACATGGTCATTCAGCTATTTATTTTTACCTGTGTAAACCAAATATTAACCCTTTAGTTCTATCACATTCCACCCCATCAGTCTACTATGTCTACTTAAATACTTAGTCCCCCCACACTAAACATGGCACAGAAAGGGAATCATCTGTCCAGCTTTGCTCTATTAAGAACACTTTAAAAATAGATAAAACAAAAAAGGAAGTCAGAGATAGCTTATAACAGCAGAGTAACAATAACACTATTTTTCATCCTCATTCTGTCTTTTCTGTGTATAAGGCATTGTAGTCTTGCTCAAAATATTTCTAACAACCTTTTACTGCCTTGAGATTTTTCCTGTTCATAGATAAGTAATTGCATTGGGGCTTTACTGAGTTTACTACTTGGACTTCCACTTAATAACAGGATGAGGTTAGTTGTCCGCAGCTTCTAAAGATACAATAACACAATAAACCTGCCCACCTTGGCTTAGATAGCCCTATCAGGTGCAATACTGTTTTTACTGGAAAAAATTTTTCTCAAAGAAAGGACAGCCTTTTGAATATATAACCGACCTATAGTCATTTGGGTCCCTACATGAATGCTCATCATATTCCCCTCCATCCGTTCCTCTTCATTCTGCTAAACTCCTGCTGGCAGGTATAGGATATGAAGGCCCTTAATCAAAGATGCCATGCTTACCTACCTACCTGCAGGGAAAGATCACCCAATACATTCAGTTAATAAAAACTAGGCAAAATAGCTCAGTGACTGTCCACAAAAAGCCAACTAAGGAGCTATATATTAAAGGTTGAGCACTTTTGTTCTTTATTGTGCTTAGAAAAACTTCTTCAGAACAAGATAATCACATGATTAACACACTTAAATACTCTCTTTCACATGACATAACTCACTGCTGACTCAATCAGCTAATAAATATCAAATAATGACATAAAAATGTTATCATAAATACTGTAATATTAAAACTTCATTATCACAAATAAACGATTAATGAACTCATTTGATTCTAATTAATTATAATTTTGTACTTTTTTAATATACTTTTAATATTAATTACATCACTCAGTCCTAGTGGTTTATCCTCTACCAAAGTTATCTGCCACCTAAGTTCCTAGCACTCAAGTGCATTGTTAAAATTAATAAACAAGGGCTGATCCATATCATCAAGAACAAAAAATGTAAACTTCTTAAAATCTCAACAAATCAATGCATGCTTTGCCAAGGCATTAGTGTGATCCTTGTTTTTAAAAGCAAAAATATGTTCATATTTTTTCCAAGAGCATTCTAGTGGTTTTACCATCCAAAAATAAAGCAATTGTTACAGTTTTACTTTGCTGGGTAGAGGCAATTGGTCTAAAAGGTGGTTTTGTTACCTTTTTGTGAATTTTATGAATTCCAAATATTCTGCTCAGTTTTGGCTGACCTATATATAACAATTCATACAAAATAAAACCTATACAGCCCTGATTTAATAAATCTAATAAAAAAATCAACATGTTGCTAAACAAATCCTTACTCACTATTCTGTAGCAAATTGCATCTGAAAGATGTTCCAACATATACTCTTTTGTATATTTAATTATCCATCAACACCAAACCATTCCCTTTATCAGCCTTCATGAATCTAATACTGTCAAGTTAGTGCAAGTCAGACAATGCTAATCTTTCAGGCTTAGTCAGATTACAGTATCTAATTCTTGATTTGTTATTTAATAATTTATGAAAGTCATCTTCACAAAAATCTAAAAAAAACACAATGTAGAGATTACAGAAAGACTAAAAGCACTTTTTTATACAGTAGTAGCATAATTCTTAGGCACATCATGTAAAATATGCTGTAGATTTAGTTTTCTGACAAACAATTTCAAATCAGCAATAAGGTTAACAATGTTAGCCCTTTTACCTGGTGACAAGGTTTAGGTCCCTATTGCGTGTAGCTCGGAGGGATTGGGATTTCTTTAGGTGTAACATGTCCAACAGCTCTGGGTTTAACATAGGTTTATATGTTAGGCAGAGATCTCCTCAGAGTAGGCAATATGCTACAGAGTAAAGCTGGAGTTTTTTGAGACGGTCAGTGTAGGGCATCTGTTTGAGACCAGTAATCCTCTTTGTGAGGTACTTCTGTGGCCTTTCCAGCTGCTGCGGATGTCTTGTGAGGTACTTTCCAAAAGTGGCGTTGTACTACATAATGGATCTAATGACTGCCGAGTAGAGGGGAACAATGACCTCTTTTTTCCTGGATGAGAACCATTTTGTGATGAGGTGTGCCACATAGAAGGATTTCCTGACTACTGTGGCTATGTGATTATCAAAGGAGAGACTACTGTCCACCTGGGTCCAAAGGTCTCTTATCACACATTTGGCATTACGTAGACTGCTATTTATGTGGTAGTTCATGGGTACAGAGTTTTTACCAAAGGGGATGACAATGTACTTTTTGGTACTGAGCTTGAGGCCATGCCTCTGACACCAGGCATCTGTCACAGTGAGGCCCTTCTGTAGGATGTCCACATCATTTGGGGACTCAACTATGGCTCCTAGTTTGCAGTCATCTGTGAACTTCATTATCCAGAGGCCTTCTGTGTTAGCCTGTACTTCAGAGAAGTAGATACCAAACAGGAGAGGTCCCAGGACTGAACCCTGTGGTACTCCACTTTTCACTGGTGTGAAGTCAGATTTGGAGTCTGCAACTTTTACAGTGTGGGTTCTCTCAGTGAGCCAGTTGGCAATCCATCTTGTGACGTAGGGATTTATACCTAGTTTAGTGAGTTTAGCTATAATTCCAGAATGGGGGAAGGTGTTGAAAGCCTTGGCGAGATCAAGATAGGCTGTGTGAACCACCTTACCCTCGTCTACGGCTTTGGTGACTGCCTCAAAGAAGTCAATCAGGTTCAGAAGGTATGATCTGGCTTTCACAAACCGAACTGGGTGGGGTCCAGAGTTTGGAGGTTACCAATGTCTTTGTTTATGAGTTCCATGATGCTACGTTCCATGGCCTTGCAGACCAGGCTCGTCAGGCTAATAGGGCGATAGTTCCCAGGATCAGTGGTGGCTCCCCGTTTGTGGAGTGGGATAACAGTTGCTGTGCGTCATTCAGTGGGTACAAAGCCTGATGTGAGACTATGAACATGGTGCTTAGGTGGGGAGCCAGTTTGTTCTGAAGTTCGTGTAAAACGCAGCCTGGGATGTTGTCTGGTCCCATGGATGCTGTGTTTTGGGTTGTAGAGAGTGCAGCTTTTACCTGCATAGATGTGATTATAGGGACTCTGCATTCTTCCTGTATAAATATGGGCCATTTAGGGGATGAGAGGGGGGTAAAGTTTGCAATGAACCTCTCTGCTAGGATTTTAGCAATATCAGTTGGCTCTGTAATTTTCGTGCCGTTGTGCTGTAACTCAGAGCAGATCTGGGTGTTGCCATTGAGATTCTTGACATAGCTATAGAATGCTTTGTGGCTGCCCTTAGAATCACTGGCGATTTTGTTTTCACAGCTAGCTTTAGAAGATCTTATAAGGGATCTCACCATCTTACTGAGGCTGACCATGGAGCTCCTCCACTCATGGGATTTTACTCTCTTTTGTAACAGTGTTTTCCTTCTGTCGCAGAGTTTATTTATGCAGGGGACCCCCAGATTGGCTTCCTTTTTTTGGAGGATAGCGTCTTGGTTCTGTTTGGGATAGCACGATACATGCACTTGTGTAAGTGCTTATAGAGTGCATTTGTGTAGGATTCAGCAGTCGTAACTGTACTGTCCATCTGCATGGGTGTCATGAAGTTCGCCACTTCTGTCTTAAGAAGCATGAAGTTGGCTTTGGAGAAATTTTCTACCATGGTTTCCTTAATGATGGGTGGTGGCCGAATGCGGATATCTAGGGTGATTAGCTTATGGTCAGATCTGATCAACGAGGAGTTGACTTCAGGTATGGAACACCGATCAATCATGCTGGTAGTGACTAGGTCTAGGATATTGTTGCCCCTGGTGGGGGTGTGGATAAGTTGATCCAGGGCATTGGAATTTATGAATTCCAGAAAGCGTTGAGCGAAGTAGTTGTTACATGAGTTGTTTTCCCAGTTAATGGTGGGGTAGTTGAAATCACCCATTATTAGGGTGTTTGGTTGAACCCTAATACTTTCCAGTATATCAAGAAAAGAGGAGTGGGAATCCTGGGGCATGGTGGGGGATCTGTAGCAAGCTACAATTTGGATTGCAGTTTTGCCCAGAGTTAGTTGCACTTGGATAACCTTGGATGCATTGTGGTTATCCTTAATGAATATGGACACACCTCCACCTTTGGTGTTCTGGTCCAGGTTAGATGGCCGAAAAGTGTGGTATGAGTTATAGCCTGGTAATGCAAGAGTTCTCTCTAGAGCCTTGAACCAGGTCTCAGTCACTGCACAGATATCGATGTTCTCCATTTTATGGAGTGCCTCAAGTGAGTGCATTTTGAGATTTAGACTTTTAGCATTGAGTAGCATTACCCTCAATTTTTGCTTGCCTGTTCCTGTTACGGTGGTGAATTTGTCATTTGAACCTTGCCTAAAAAGGCACTATAGGGGCAGCAATACCCTTAGCCAATATCCAGAATCCCAGGGGTGGCAGGTGCAGGCCATCTCTGACAAAGCATCGTTGTCTGTCGACCATGTTGTCCCGGGCAGATAGACACTGGATCCCCTTAGAATGGCACCAGAAGCTTAGCCAATTGTTGAAGTCATTGTCCTTGTACTGCGGTATCATTCTGGGTGATGGCAGGATGCTACTCAGGGCTAGGGTCATACTTGCCTGGGCTACAAGATAGGAGACCTCTTCCATGTCCTTTTCAATGTAGTCCAGGGAGGTATGTCTCAGGTCATTCACACCAACATGGACAATGACAGAATCATATTTGTACTTGCTGTGGAGTGACCTGAGTGCGTGAGTTATGTGGCGGATTCTGGCACCCGACAAGCAGCTGACAGTAACCTTCTCTTTGCTTAGACTGGTGAGTGGGACATCAGTGCGCCTGACTATAGAGTCACCTATGACTAGTGTGTTGGGTACATTGCTTTGCCTTATGGGCTGTGGTTTATTGGCACACTGACTCTGTGGGCTATGTGTCATTTGGGTTGTGTTGGGGGTGGAGGTTGTTTGCGTTTCTGCTTTGGAGGTCCCTGTTGCTTGAGCAGATTATTACTGAGAGCCTCCACAAATGTTTTTGTATTTCTATGTGTGGATTTTGGTGGTGTAGGTTTAGTGGGACTATGTGATGAGTGTGGTGTGGTGCAAGCATTTACCTTCATTGTCTTATTTAAATGTTTCAAATATACATAATTTCCTGATTTAATATATTTCTTATTTCAAAAGAGTCTATACTGATTGGCACCAGAAAGGCTCCAAACCATAAATCACCATCTAGCAAATCAGAATTTTGTTGTGGTTTGTCTTTAATGTTAAAGCCACTGAAAAGAATTGTTGGAAATTTCCTGTCTCTATTATTTTTAACTTATTTCACAATTTGGTTCATTTTGCTCATTTTATATCCTGTGTTGACAAACATCTAAACCAAAAACTCCCTCTCACCACAAAATGTCAAGTCATTACCTATTAATCTACTCTATTAATCTACTCAGTCTTATTAACTGCCCTCGAAATATATTCCATCTCATAAATTGAGGATGCTGACTACTGAATGGTAATTAATATTAAATGTATATTAAAAAGTACATCATTTTAATTTGTTAGAACCAAATGTGTTAATTAATCATGTTTATTTGTAATAATGATTTAATATCAGAAAATGTATATATTGGAGTTAATCATGTGATTATCTTGTTCTGAAGAAGTTCTTGTACACTCAATAAAGAACAAAAGCGCTCACCCTTTAATATATAGCTAGTTCTGCTGGCTTTTTTGGACATTCATCAACATTGATCGAGCTGTTTTTCCTATTTTTGTAGTTTTTTCTAACTCTACTGCTTTTTTCACATTCAGTTTATAACTTGAAACCACATCAAACCATACTGCATCAAAAACTATACAAAGTGCCAGCTCCGTAGGCAGAAAGGGATAAATTCCTGACTAGAATTCAGGCATCTCAAGTTCAGCTAATGACTCAAGCAGCTGTTGGACGTGGCAGAAAGAAGGAGAGAAATGATAAGGCCTAGCTAGTTCACCTCTCTTCAGGAGGAGGAGGGCATGTTCCTAGGTTCACATTCTGTTGAAGAACTCCCAGTGAAGACCGAAGAACAAATATGCTGTCCAGAATGTGGACAGAGCAATTTGATTATGTACACATTATGTATATAAGCAACAATACACATACTTCTGTGTGGCCCACTGTATATCATGAACATCCACAAGGGATACTGGGGCTTAAAGAGAATTAACCAATCCCTAGCCCAAAGATGATGGATCACACTATCAATTTATTCAACTCTCACCTCAGGGGAATAAACGGGCAATATGGTTCTCATCCCCTAGGAGAAAGGGGACTATACGTGGGCTGGGAGGCACAGCTAAATTGTTGGGGGGGGGGGGGCTGGCAAAATATAGAAGAACGTAATAAATAGTTGAAAAGTCATATAATTCATACTGTTGAATAGAAAAACAAAACTCCAAAATTAAATAACTACTTAAAGTTTTATTGTTAACTAGCAGCCAGTTATTTTAACATATTTATTTCAAACTGATATGAATTTAATAGCACAAAATAAAAAGAGTTATGGGTAAACCTCTTTTTCATCCATTTTGAGAACTTACCTCTTTATAAAATGAAAATGACGGTAATTTTCTTACAGGGTGTACGATCGCTTTTAAAATCTTTGCTAATCTAAATAAGGCTATATAAATGCAAAATGTAATACTTGCTCTTAAAAGAAAGCACTATCAGTACTAGTAATAATGATACCAATCAAGTTCTTGGAAAAAAATCATACAAACATACAACATGATCCAGAGATTCAGACTATATTTTCAGTATTGGATCTATAATATTTAATGTGGAATGTGACCCAAATGACCCCGGTTAGATTATTACCTTTGTGTTGCTGGAAGCGATGGGAAGGAGGGTAGGATTAAGTGGCTTATACAAACTTGCCCTCCTGTGGGAGGAGATGGGGGTTTTCAATCAGCAGATCTAATCGTGTGCAAGTTCAGGATTGCATGAAAGCAAATGCTGAAAGACTTGGGGGATGTGGGCTTATCACTCCCATGCTAGTGATGTTAGCCTTTGCAGGCATGCATGTATCAGAGGAGTGCACAGAAGGCCCTTGTGGTAATCCAGGTGACAACTTTAACCACCAGGAGTTAGGGTTGGGGCCATAAAGAAATGCCCCTATAGTTAATAAACTGGGGAGGAATGTACCATTTAATTCCATGGCTGAGGATACTAATACAGTTTCCATAGGGCCTTAGCCTGGGAGGTGAACCAGACTACCTCACTTCTGGGGCAAGGATCCCTTTCCCACAGCAAGTATGCAGACGAAGGGACATCCATGGAGGCAAAAACTGCACAGGTAGGGGCTATTTGGTTCCCAGTCACAAGAAGATAAAAAATACTAGAAAATATTTAAAGTGAAACAAAGCACTGATCTTTGATAAAATATTCCTGAGACCAAAGTTTTAAGGGCTACTGTCAAATGATAGGTTCGTAAAACCCTAGATATGGATGGTTTTCAAAATCATTTTATCAAGTCTTCTTGGAAAAGCAAGCCTTATAACTTGGAAAGCTATATAATTATATTCTTGAAAATGGTTTTGATCGTCCTATCCGTAAGCTTCATTGTGCTATCTGCCAGGGTCTTGTTTTTCGTTTATCTGTCATTTTTTTACCCTTTCGGCAGTTTTGGTGGTTTTGATATGCCAAACCTATCAGTGTCAGACAGTTTTTTATTCCTAAGACTAATTCTGATCCTAATAAGGTGACAAATGCTATCTCATCTTTTTTATAAAATATTCATATAAGAATACTTCTAAAATACTGCTAAAAGAATTAAGAAAATCATTTACCATTAAATCTCTCCATTCTAACTGAGGATTCATACCTAGTACACAAATGCGAGATAACTCCTACCCCTGAAACTCTTCTCCATTATACATACTCAGTTCAGTAAAGGAGTACATATGACTTATCATAATATTCAAGGAGGAATGGAAGTAGTACTGCTTCAATTTCATTGCAATTTCCGCATAGCAATAACCCATATATGATTTGACTTCTATGCACTAATCAGTCCCTGCGAACAAAAATGCCTACTAGGCTTCTTGTTTCTGCTTCTTGGATTCTCACTCACTCTCACTGCCATCAAAATGGGACCACAGCCAAGATTCATTTTACCCAATATACATTTAATGCCATTAAAACCAGTGCTGTGCTCCATTATGCATAATCAAGTAGAGGAGTAAATATGACCAACCATAACATTTTATTCATAGTACATACTAATTTACCACTTACTAATGAACTCCTCCAACCCTACACTTCTCTGAAAATCTTCTTTTATAGAAATACGTCAGATTTCAAACTCAAATTCTGTAAAACCATCATTTCTTCAATCTCATAATATTCCACTAAATCTTTAGAAGCTAGGGTATTAGAATAGATTGCACTTGTCTTAAAGACTTAGGAAATAATTATAAGCATAAATCCAAAATATTATGGCAAACAGATTTTGCTAAATTACTACATAAAACTTTGAATGGCATAGGCAATTGAGACAAAGACATTAATTAGTGTTGCAAGTTTTATAATCAAAATAAACATCTTCAAAAGTATATTTTGCTTATTCAGTTCATTTCAATTTTTTATTGTTACAACCATTTACTTCTTACAATCAATATCATATCAAACCTTCACATGTATTATTACTAGAATCATATCTAATAATATTAATTTCAATTATCACTTTTACATAGATTCAGAAGTTGCATCATAAATTAATTACTGTATTTATAAGCACATAAAGTTTAATATTTTAAGAGACATTTGAATAATTTTTATCACTGTTGCCTTGACTATGGTTTCCAATTTTTTCACTTTGCTTCTCATTACTTACTTAGGAGCCTCTTTTTTCTGATGTTATTTACTTTGTATGACGCTTGTGCTAATTTCATTATTGTAAAATGCTCATTTATATTACAAAATCAATGCACATAAAATCTTCTAATTTTCTTGCATACGTTCTCTACACTTGGTTCCAAATCTTTTCTCAAATAGTTGAATTTTTACAGAATCACAGAAAAGTACAGTTGTGTACATTTACCATAAATGTAGATGTTCGAGTGTATTCATTGTTGCAGTCATTACACTTGGGTTATCCTGCTGGCAGGCTACCCTCAGTCGGCCTGAATTCCAAAGTCTAGGTCTGGTGTCGGTTGATGTCACCTCTTCCCTGACGTCAGTGCACCAGGGGTATAAAAGATGCAGCCGACGCCATTTTCTTCAGTTTATCTTGCCTCAGATGTCAGGCGCTCCCCAAAAGGGTAGGCTAAAAATATGCCAATAAAACATGCATGCACCAAAATATATAATACCTTCATCTACAAGCAAATACACCACATAGGTTGTATAGGTTAGAGAAGTGTAGATAAGTTCCAGCAAAGCAATGGGGGATGGTGGGTGGGTAACCTGGACTGCAACAGTGAATACACTCGAACATCTACATTTATGGTAAGTGTACACAATTCGTGTTTCACTGTTGCAGTCATTACACTTGGGTTGAATCCCAAAGCTACAGTTGGGAGGCTGGAGCTAAATAGCATTAGGAGCAGCTATGAGGCCCTGCAGAACTGCAGTGAAAAAGCCTGCCCTGGATTTAGAGTAGAGTGGTAAATGATAGCGCTTTGTAAAGGTGTGCACTGAACTCCAGGTAGCAGCCTCTAAAATGTCTTTGGCTGGTACTCCACTGAGGAAGGCTGCTGAAGTGGCTGCTGCTCTGGTAGAATGTGGCCTAATGCCCTTAGGCACTGGCTTGCCATGTTGTGAATAGCAGAAACAAATGCAGTGGCCTATCCACTTTGAAATAGTCCTGCAGCATATGCCACTAGTAGTTGCTCTGTCTTTCTGAAAGCTTTGGTTCTGTTCAGGTAGAAGCGTAGCTGTCTGTGTATGTCCATAGAATGCAGAATTCTCTCCCCCTTATTCTGTGGGTTTGGATAAAAAGTAGGCAGATGAATAGTTTGGTTAAGGGCCACACTGGACACTACCTTAGGCATAAATGTCGGGTTTGTCCTCAGAGAAACCCTGTCTGGATAAAAAATGATAAAAGGTTCCACAGCCATGAGTGCCTGTAGCTCTGAGACTCGTCTTGCAGAGGTTATGGCTAGGAGCAGAGCTGTTTTCCAAGATAAAAACTTTATATCAGCTGTAGCGGCTGGCTCAAAAGGAGGCAGGGTGAGTTTTTCCAAAACATAATTGAGGTCCCATGCAGGTATTGGTGATCTCCTTGGAGGCTTTAAGTGTTTGGCTCCTCTGAGGTACTGCCTTAACAAGGGATGAGAAAAGATTGGTGGCTCTGTATTGTAATGAGTCGAAACGGCACAGGCATGAATTTTGATTGATGAAAAGGATAGGCCTTTGTCCAGCATCTCAGTTAAGTATTGCAAAATCTGAAGAATATTTGGTACAGCTGTGTCAATTCCTTGTGCCTGGTTCCAAGCATAGAATCTCTTCCATTTTCCAGCGTAAGATTTTCTGGTACTAGGCCTTCTGGCCTCTAAAATGACATCCATTACAGCTTTAGTGAGAGGCGCGTTTTGTATCACTACATTATCCGCCATGCTGCCAGATTTAAGGTCTTTACTTGGCTGTGCAGGATCTGATTGTTTTGTTGGGATAGTAGATGTGGTATTTGAGGCAAGGTCCAAGCCGGGCATTGAGACAAGTTCCTTAGGACTGGGTACCAGTGCTGGCAGGGCCAGTCTGGGGAAATCAGTATCATCTTTGGCTTCTCTTGTCTGACCTTTAGGAGTACCTTGGGGAGGAGAGGCAATGGAGGAAAGGCATATACTGCTAAGCTTTTCCAGCTGAAAGAGAGGACATCCACTTTCCATGCTTGTCTGTGATAAGTCCTTGTGCATAATCTTTTTAGTTGGTAGTTGTGAGGAGAGGAAAATAGATCTATATCCGGGCATCCCCATTTCCTTGTTATCATGCTGTAGACTTGCGGATCCAATTTCCACTCGTGGGGATCCATGAGGTTTCTGCTTAGTTCTTCTGGCAGAGTATTTATCTTTCCTGGCAGGAATTCTGCCCGCAGATGTACTTGGTAAGTCAAAGCTGTGTCCCACAGAGTCATGGCTAGTCTGCAAAGGGGGTAAGAATGAGAGCCTCCCTGCTTGTTTATATACCACATGACTGTGGTGTTGTCTGTCTTTATCAGTAGTTGTCCCGGATGAAGTAGGTCCTTGAAGGCTGTCAGGGCATTCTGGACAGCTAGCATCTCTTTTTGATTGATATGTAGATGCATTTGGTTTGCGGACCATGTTCCTTGAATACATCTTCCTGCCATGTGGGCCCCCCAGGCATAATCTGATGCATTCGTTGTTAATGTCTGCCTTGCTGGGGGTAAAGTGAATGGCTGTCCCTTGCTCTGGTGACAAGCCTTCGCCCACAAACGAAACTCCTGTTGCAGGCAGAGAATGAGGGTAATTATCATTTCCAGGCTATGGCAATGTTGAGTCCAAACACTTTTTAGGTACCATTGAAGTTTCCTCATATGCAGTCTCACATATGGAATTAGTAGAATGCAGGATGCCATGAAGCCCAAAGCCTGCAGAATTTTTCTTGCAGATAACTGGACCTTTGTTGCCAACAGGTTGAAATAGGTAGTCAGTTATCTTTGTTTGTCTGGCATGAGATAAGCCATCTGGGCAGTTGTATTTAAGCTTGCACCCAGGAATATTATCTCTTGAGAGGGTACTAGTTTTGATTTCTTTCATTGACTGTGTACCCTAGGCCTGTTAGAAATCTCTTTACAAATGCCAGATGCTGTAGTAGAATGTCCTTGTACTCTGCTTGAATGAGGCAGTCGTCCAAGTAAGGATATATTTGTATTCCTCCTTGTCTGCAGAATGCAATTACTGGTGCCAGGCACTTTGTGAAGACCCTGGGTGCAGTAGATAAGCCAAAGGGCAGTGCAGAGAATTGGTAGTGCATTGAGCCAGCTTTGAATCTGAGGTATCTTCTGCAGGTTTGTCTGATTGCGACATGCAGGTATGCCTCTTTTAGGTCTAAAGTCACCAGCCAAGCCTTCTTGCCCAGCATGGGCAGAAGTTGCTGTAGAGTCAACATTTTGAATTTTGGTATATCCAGAAATGTGTTTAGAATAGATAGGTCCAGTATTGGTCTCCAGGTCTTGTCCTTTCTTGGTACCAAAAACAGTCTTGAATAAAATCCTTGTCCCTGCTCTTGCTCTGGTACTTGTTGAATGGCTCTCATGTCCATGAGGGATGAGAGTTGCTTTTGTGCCTCTGCCCATTGATGTTTTGGCAGGTCTGGCCAACCGTTTGTCCTTGGCAGGGTATGGAAGTGAAACTTGTAACCTTGTGACACTAAGTCTAGGACCCATTTGTCCTGGGTTATTATGTGTAGTTTTGAGAAAAAAGTGCTAGTTTTCCCCCTAAAGGTGCTGCCAGAAGATAAGTGCTTGGTGCAGGCAGGGGGAAGTCATTGGAACTGTTTCCTGTATGGTTGTGATTTGTCTTCTCCACTTTTGGAGGTAGAAGCACCCCATTGTTTAGACCTGTACGAACCTTAGGGCTGAGATCTGCCTCTTGGGCGTCTGTATCTGCCCCTTTGTAGTCTGTCTGACACTGGAAAGGACCAATTCTTTGTAGGCCGGTGTCTGCTAAATCTTGGAGGCTGAACTTGTAAGAAATCCTTAACCGTTTGCATAGATTTAGCTTTGTTCTCCATTTTCTTTAACACCTCTTCTGCTTTAACACCAAACAAAGTATCATGCTGTAATGGGGCATCTAATAATTTTGCTTTGACATGATCAGGCAGACTTTGTTCCTTTAACCAAGCATGCCTCCTGATGACAGAACCCATAACAGCGGCTCTGCAGGAGGCCTCCAAAGAATCAAAACCACATTGCAAAGTATGCTTTCCAACTTGTTCAGCTGCATGCAATAAATCCTGCATTTCTTTGTTTTCTGCACATTCAGAATTTGTCAACATTTTCTGTTTAAGCAGTGACATAATATATTGCTGATATCTGAGCATATGAAACTGACAATTTAAAGCCCTTATAGCCAAAGTAGCGGAAGTGTAAATCTTTTTTCCCCATCTGTCCAATGCCCTAGAATCCCTGCCAGAGGGGGTAGGGTTTTTTGCAGTGGAAGCCTTGACCCCTTTGGGACCCTGAGAGATGGTTTCTGGGTCAGCAGCAGGGTTTTTGAAAAGGAATTTATGAAAGTCAGGGACCCTGTAGTACCTATCCAGTTCAACAGGAGCTGGAGGTAAGGAGTCAGGGGTCAGACTGAAATCTGAAAATACATCATCAACAATGTCTAACACAGGTGGAATAGCTAGGGGCCTGTGTTGTGGTAGTAAAAGGAAGTCTCTGAGCCTTTTCTTAGATTCTGAAAAATCTTGGCACTCCCAGTGGAAATGCTCCCTCATGGTATGGAAGGTTTCCCCAAAAGAGTAATCCTCAGGAGGAGAGGCTGAAGGGATAGATTCTTCAGCATCAAAATCCTCATATGGAGGAAGAGAGTATTCCTGATCAGAAGAGGAATCAGATGAAATGGAAACCTGATCTGAAGATTCATATTCTGTATCTTGCCTAGGCCTTTTATCAGGAGGGGGATGGGAACCCCTGATCAAAGTAATTAAGTCTTCGGCCATTTTGAGCATCTGTTTTTTGGGCATGGAGGCCTGTGCATGAGGCTGTTGTACTTGTTTCTTTGTCTTTATGGGTGCTTTAGTCTTTGCCTTTGAAGTAGAAGTGCTTTTAATGTATACTTGAGTTGGTCTGAAAACACCCTCAGAAGCCGATGCCTGCTCAGCGGCTCCAGACCCATCTGAGTGATTAGTCTCTGAAGGTCCAATACTTTGACCTTCCAGCGGCCTAGGCGACCCCACGTGGGAGTCAGTAGTGGCCTGAGGGTCTAAAGTAGCAAGCGTCAGGGGCTGCGAAGGTGCCTCACTGAGAACCGGCGAACCGGCGACTGGCTTAGAAGAAGCCTCGTCATCAGTTTTGGACCTCGGATGCCTGTCCTTTTCTTTTTCTTTGCATTTCTTGTGAATTCCGGTAGTCGGATGGCTATCCGACGACATGGTATAATTAAATCTTCTGCCAAAATAGTGTAATGCAAAATTGTACCAACGCTTAATACTGCGTTGGTTAAATCTAGCACAAAACCGACAAATAGCAACGTCGTGGTCAGGGCCTAGAAGGAATACAGTAAAAATGAAAGTCCTTATGACGTATTTGCTTCCCACAAGAAATACAATTATTAACTTTTTCTGACATCGGTCTGGAGGAAGAAAAAAGTTTCCCCAACAGGGTACTTAGCTTTTATGAAGACTTCAGATCTGAAATTTGAACACAAAATTCTCAGGAGTCGGCCGACCGGCACTTGCGAACTGCTTATGCTTCGGGCACCGCATGGCAAGAAAGACTGAAGAAAATGGCGTCGGCTGCATCTTTTATACCCCTGGTGCACTGACGTCAGGGAAGAGTCAACAGCAACCGACACTGGACCTAGACTTTGGAATTCAGGCCGACTGAGGTTAGCCTGCCAGCAGGATAACCCAATTGTAATGACTGCAACAGTGAAACACGAAGAACATCTATGGTCCAACCTTACATGTAGAAAATCTTCCCATTTACTTTTCACAGAGGTACAATGTAACACTTGACTTAATTATTATATATTTGCTTCAAAATGTTACTGGGTTGTACTACATATTTAAAATTTACATTTCATAAAAGGTATTTTCTGAAATGTATCTTGAATTACCAATATATATTCTTTGATGTTTTAGTCTACTTAGAATTTCAAGTACGATCTTAAGTATTTTATATCTTTATTTGATCTGAGTCTGATTTTCTCCACCATGTTTTACTACTTTTTATGTACAGGAGATAAGACACACTCAACTAAATTTACATACAATTGCAAGACATTATAGGTAAGCAAAACGATATATGTATTTAGCGGAGCAGCTTCTTATTTACATTGTACTTTCACTTCTGTATCTATTGTTAATTTTCAATATGAGATGTTCCATCTGCAAGAACTATCTGACATCTTCTCTTTCCAGGAAGAAAAAATTGCTACTCGTGCATTTTTTCATGGAAATATAGTAGTGTATACATTAATCTATGTAATGAGGCATTGTGGGTTGAGTAATTCATGATGCCATAGCAAGGATTTTCATATCTGAAAATGGGAAAATCAGGGGGACCATCCTCATCAAAAAAATAACATGTAAAACAATGCACTTTTTGAAATCAATAACTACATAATTTGGCATTGCATATGGTAAGGAATGTTTATTTATACTTGATTCAGAGTACAACTAATACACTTTTAAGATGATCTGTTTATTACTGTTGTATTTATGTGTAAATCATAATTGTCTTACATTCTCTGCATTTATCAACTAATCTGTTAATATCCGAAAGATTAGAGTCAGAATTACCACATCATCTGTATACCCTATCACTGGACAGTTCTCATTACCCACCTTCAGAATATTTTCTTAACTATGGTATTAACAGACAGCTTTGTCTTATATGTTTTTCAGTTGAGAAACCATTGGTTTGTTTGTTTTCCTTTTGTGGCAAATCAATTGTTATTATACAGCATTGAAATAATATGCATTAACTTATTGTTATACCACTTCTTAAAAATCATTCCTCATAGCTTTCTCGTACACAAGTTACTGATAGTTGCTTACAAAGCCAAATAAATAGCAAACTTTTTTTTTTTGTACCTGAGTACATTTTTTTTTCTACTATAATCTTTGGGCAAGAAACATGTTGTTGTTGTTGTGTCTTTTGGCTTTTCCCGGTTAGGGGTCGCCACAGCGGAACTCCGGTCCGCTAATGACTGGCAGTTGATTTTTACATACCGAGTTGCCAGCTCTGACGCACAACCTTCAATGAAGGTACGCCCATTCACACATGTCTCCACGCAGAAGACGCTCTAACTGAGAGTCGAACCTGACAGCGTCTTACTGTGAGTCTGTTGTTTAAATATTTTATTAGCAAATGCATTTTAAAGCCTGCCTATGCTGATCTGACTCATTTAATTTTAATTTTTTTCCAAAATAATTGTAAAAATATTTAATGATGTGCCGATCAGTGTTACAAGATAACACATTTCAAAATAATTTTTATTTCCAAATTCTTAAAGATAGGAGTTTGAGAAACTCATTTTTAAATAACATTTAAGATGATGGCATAGTATTTCAACCCATCTTTTTGCTGATATCTTACATTTAATGGCACCATTGAGAAAGAGATCTTTTAAGTTTTTCAATTTCGTTATATGATTTTCTAGGCTTTCCACCACAAATTGTTTTTAATTACAATTATATACTTGTTTCTTCTTTGTTGTTACGTTTATCTCCACTGTATTGTTTTGATTCATAAATTCCTTTTAAAAAAAAGAAAAGCCACATTTCATCACTTACATGCCAGTCACCTATATATAATTTTTCTTGGTTCCATGGGCCATGAATTGACAAAATGTCTAATTGTTGTTACTTTCCACTGATTTTAACATTATTTCTCACTTTTCTGTTGCATACTGATTTTTATAGTTCTCATTACATCCAGATAATATTTAAGGTATCTCCGTAGATCCATTTTTAATGGGTTACATTTTTTGTTTTAAGGTTGCATAGTTCATCAGAGCAGATGTCCACTTTGTAATTAACTTAACATTCATTTTATGACTGTTGCACACTTATGTTAATGTTTTATTTAGATTATTCAGCATTACATCTATTCCCCTCATGCGCCTGTTTCATTCTTATAGGCCTATCCAATCAGCATAAGTTTTCTTTTTTTAATTATTTTATGGATTTAGCTTTATTTTATACACTATATCAGATTTTCTTCTGTGACTCAAGTGGCTAGATTTGGCATCTCCAGTCTAATCTGTTTTACTGCAGTCACTTTTTACTAATCTGTTTCTTATAATAAACTCTAGTATTACAGCATCTATGGTGCATCATAATAACTTAGCTCTTACCAGGTATACTGTCTTCTTCTTTGCAGCTGATATTCTTATGATCACTTTCAATAAAGATACAGATTAATGTCAGAATAAGATCAACTTCTAAAAATGTTATTTCTGTATTTCACTAAGTATGAAAGTACCAAAATTTGCAGCTGAAATAGAACTTCACATTTTCATATATATCAAGGAACTTAATAGCTATTTTCCAACATTTTTTTACAATTCATTAGCAAAAGAATAGATCAGCTGTCCTTTTTTTCTTAAATGTAGCCCTTATCAACGTACCTTTTTAGGACACCGTTTTTTTCCCTACAAGATAATCTCTGTGCACATTTCAGAGCATTTCCACCAGCCTCCTTTCAGATCAGTGCAAATGCAGAACACTATTGTACCTGACAGTGGTCATTCTTGTATGTTTTGTTTGTTTTTGGTATTCATTTTGGTGAAAATGTTTTGATTGTTTGTCACAGTTATCTTGGTCTTGTGTTTTCAATTAATACCACCTGTTTGCAAAAGTATCTATATTTGCCTTGGACTTAAGAACTCAACTTTCTTCTGTATATCTTTATTTTGATGCCTTCATTATTCTGACCATAACCCTGCATTTCTTGACCTTCACTCTCCCTGGGATCAAACTGACCCACTTACCTCTGGACTGGAACTTTGTGCTAAGAGAGTCTGTGCAAGGAGAGACCTCTGCATAAATCTGACTATGTGGCACTGTCATTTTTAATGCCTTCTAGGCTTTCTTTCATCTTATGCCCCTCCAGTCTGGATACAAGAAATGCTGCAATGTTCTCAAAGATAGGTGAGTGTGGGTACATGCATCCATGTACCTGTAAAACAGTGATAGTGCCATGCATTCCCTGACAAGCTCACATCTCCAGTCCCTAATGCAAGCCCTAAATAAATTACTTTCCCTCCTGAGGTAGCACTCCTATGGCAGGAGTCTACTATCTCTCTCTCATACAAAGGTCATCAGTCTTAACCATCCTTGGCTACCTTGTCCAGTACTAAAGTGATTAATCAAATCCAAGTCACCTGGGGCATATCTGTGACCAAAACGTTTATACCAGATGAACTAATACAAAAATTCACTTTTGTTCTATGTCTCTTCAAATATTCATCACATTTTCACATTTTTAGCTTCTGCTCATGTTTTACCTGTTAAATATTTTTGTTACAGCTTCTGCTTTGTTCTATTTCATGTATCAGTTGCTCCATGGTCTGGTATTTTTCTCTTTAGAATTCTTCCAGGCAGTAAAGATGGCAGCAATCAGTACAATTATCTGGCATAACTCAAAAGGAAAGAACACAATGACTGTGCTACTGCAGTCTAATAATGAAGGGCAAGGTTTAAATCGCACCATCTCACAACTGTGCACTGTATGACTGCATGTAAAATATCTAACGTCCTTCTACTTACTCTGCAAACTGAATCTGAATATTGTAGTTGGGCCATCTGGGCAAGTGTGACAAAGTGCAAGCTGGAGGTGATAAAGAATTTGGGGTAGTAATCATGGATAAAGAGTGACAGTACCACATGTACTGTTTTATTAACTGGGAATACAAAAACTTGGAAAAACGCTGTGCTCTAAGCAGATGTCTGTCTACTTTTAACATCCAGCTAACTTATATTTAACTTGTGTTCCTCCTGTAATCTAAAACCCACAACTGTGATCCTCAGAATTCTGAGTTTGGAATGGCAAATATGGACAAAGCTTACTAAGTCTGAAGTTTGGGTATCACAGACTAGTCTTCCCTACTCCAAGGTGCAGCAACATCAGGCCTATAAGCAGCAAGAGTATGGGGTACAGCCCACATATATGGGTTTTGCGGGGCTAGTCCCCAGCAAAAATATTTAAAGGTGTAGTAGCGAATTGCTTTAAAGATATAACAGGGGAATTTTGTAATTCACTGTTATTGTGCTGAAATTTCAGTTTCATTTGGAAATTCTAATGACTCTTAGAATCAGACTTGCAATTTTGACAGAGAATCACTAAAGATGCCCATAATGATAAACCCAGGTACAGCAATACTGATAATCAAGTCTAGGGTAACAGAATATTACCTTCCTTAATTTTCTGAGCACTATGAGTATCTGCCACAAGTCAGAAAAGATACAAGCTGATATCTCTGCGTTCCTATTACGTGATCGAAATTATAAAACTTCGAACACCACAAGATCGAACTTGTATGTTCAAAGTTTTATAATTTCGAACACACAAAAAAAAAAAAAAAAAAAAAAAACAGACAGAAAGTAACTGTCGTAAGCAGGGGGGCAAGCCCCCTGCACCCCACCCCACCCCCGCTCTTTAAATATACCAACTCTGAGATTGCACTACAGTGCGGAAAGGGAATATTTTCCTTTACTGCACTGTAGTGCAATCTCAGAGTTGGTATATTTAAATAGTGGGGGGTGTGAGGGGTGCACAGCCCCCCCCCCACATGCAGGGTGCAAGGGGGCTTGCCAGCCTGCTTACAACAGTTATTGACCCGATTTTTTTTGTTTTGTTTTGTTTTTTTTTTTAATTCAAATTGCTGAAACTTCGAACATTTGTGTTCAATGTTTTCAGGTTCGAAGTTTCAGCAATTCGATAAGGTAATAGGAACCTGATATCTCTTTCTAGTTGTCAAATCTGGAGGAGTTTCACACAGAGAGAAAAACTAAGACTACTATGAACACAAATGGATATCTTTCCCTAATACATAACCCTGCATTTTATGAAAAATCTGTTACCTTCTCACTGTAACTTTGAGGTTCACTAAACTGAAATGTTCAGTCACGGATCTTTAGCTGCATGGATGTCAACTTTATGCTCAAATATCAGTGACTAGAATGTACAAACCAGTTTCCATCAGATTACATTTAATACTGGTACATCCGTGACTCCTAACCGTGATAAAACACGTGCATGGAGTTGCTGTTTCTGACATCTGCAAAATACATATTAAGGCCTTTGTATCTTGAACTGTTTCATTAGGGTCTGAATACAATTTAAATGCCGATTTGGGGTACAAGCTCTTTGTTACATGTGATCTAATAACATGTAGCCATAAGGTTAATGCCCTGTGCACCAACAGCTACCTCAGGTGCTTTCATTACTGATTCTCATGTATGTTGAATTTTAAGCCTTTCAAGATAAAAAAAAAAAATCATTATCCACTGCAAATGCATAGACTGGCAACATGCAGCTCATGCATTTTAGTGAATACAAAAGCAATTAAACAAGTATATGTTTGCCTAAACTGTGATCAAAGTACGTAAACCTTTGTCTGAACTGTGAAATACTCTGAGACTAGGCAGTTCTGACTGAAGGGAAGACAAGTCTAACTTACTTTATGATGACATTTGTAAATTGACCCTGTTTGTACTTATATTTAAGGCTATCTATTTAGTTTGAAGCATCATACCTCCTCAATGTAATACCAGTAAATAATAATGAATATTAGCTATATAAATGACATATTAAGTTATAATACATACAGCTAGTCAAAAGAACAAATGATGTAATGAAATAATGTTAATAAATGTAGTCAGATATAACTAAAGCTTGTGATTTAGTTCAAATGTCGATAAAATAAATAAATAAATTCGTCTGAGTCATGTGGTGCACAGGGATAAAAATTTGACTATGACCCAGAGAACATGAGTTCAAATAGGATCTCAGTTCCAGGAACAGACAAGGAGGGGGGCATGGCAGTGAGGGTCTGGCACTTGCTCATCCACTTTGGGAAGGAATAAGCATTGGTCCCAGTCACCAAGTTGGCACCATGCAAGAGACTTGAATGACACTGAAATTTCCAGGGCAGGGATGTGGGCATGACAGTCCCAAACTTATGATAGCAGCCTTAATAGCTTGTCTATGGAAGCACACACAAACAAGGGAAGAGTACTGGGTGCTTTGTAATGCCAAGGATGCTCATGTCAGCCTCAGTCATGATGGGTGGGGTCTCATTCCTAACTGAAATGTAGTCATTTCCAGGATGCTAGCAAAGGCAAGAAACACCTCTGTGGCTGCCTGGATGACCCTTCTGCTTGTCTATCATCTCTGCACTGAGAATACCCAATATGGGGAAATAAATGTCCTCTAGATGCATTGGAGGAGCTTAATACAAATAAATAAATACATTTAGATATCACTATTTGTTAAGACAGTCTAATCCAAAGAGAAAACTACCCAGGACTTCTAAAGCAAAGCTAGCATATCTAAATTTGAAAAAGTATAACAGAAAATTAAAGCTGAAATATATACAGTTTAACTAATGTAGCAGAGAAAACACATTGACAGAGCACTGCTAAACCTTAGCCTAATCAACCTCTGCAATACACTAAACAAGAGCTCTGGTATTTTATGTCTCTGAGAAAAGAACAAGACAAAAATCCTTGAACTCAATCAGATAAAATGAGTGCAACAAAAGTCCCCAAAATCCAAACGACACTCAAGCGTGCATACAAAAGCACTAAAGAAATTTATTTATTTATATTAATTGACATTTGTTGACCGAGAAGGTCCACTGGGTCAGAAACCCATTTTCAGTGGAGACTCAGGGAGAAACTCTCCACAAAAAAATTAATACAGAGTACAGACATTTAACAAAAAATTGCATTTCACAAACATAGAAGTACTATATTACATTACATATATTAGAAATGCAGAAAAATATTACAGTACAATTCAAAGTTTACACTAATGCAAAAAATTGCACAGCAATGTACAAGACAGATATTCAGTTGCCATCTAGTATAGAATATGATTTATGATTTTTGAGAAAACAGAAAACTTGATTATATATATATATATATATATATATATATATATATATATATATATATATCAAAGCCACGGAGACAAGGAATGCATTTCCAACAATAATTGAAACTATGCTATAAGCAAATAAAGAGAGAGTAAAACAGTGTGCTGTATGTGTAACCAAACAACAAAATTGCCCAAATTCAAATATTACTCAGCTTTTCACTCATGGTCTAAACAAAACAGGTATAACAATATTACTCTAAGTCTATATAATGTAACTTGCCAGATAACACCAAGCCTGTATTTCAAGGAACCAGTCAGTAAAATGGAAAACTGACTTCTAGAAAAGGTTTGAATGTAGTCATATACAAACAGACAGACAGACAGGAAAAACACCTTTCAGCAAGTACAAAAAAATTACCATGAGTGCAAGTGTTCCTTAAATATTTATACTCAAACATTAAACTGAACTCACACACCTTCATCTCATAACTAAAACAAAAAAAAAGTAAGCCCACTTCCAACAGTGGTGAAGCTGATCGTATAAACAACCAAGCAGACAGGGAAACAAATGGAAAAAAAAAGGTGCAACATCGTAGCCCTTACAGTCTAACTAAAAAGGATATTAACAATCACCAAACACATCAGTTAATATGCAGAAGAACAGGCTAAATAGAAATAAATGATAAAATAAAAAGAATTTAAAACAAAGTCAATCTTAGCAAGTGGCAGGCAGAAATCACCACATGAAATACCACACAGCACTCACTATTATGTCTTATAGCAGCCAGTCATCACTGTCTTTAATGAAAATGTATCAATACTTTTGAATTTCATTACTGGGCAGTATGTATTATGCAAGCAATAATGCCCGACATTGTAAATAATGCCTGCTCAGGGTGGTCTTCTGAATGGGCATTATTAGGCTTAAAAAATGGGCTACCTGTTAAATTGTTTTGAATTTGTTTGGGTTTAATTTAAGGTCACAGTGTTTTAATGAATTCCAGTACATCTCTGAGATGCCACACCACTGGTGATTTCAGACTCTAACAACAGCAACTAAACATATTTTGTTCTCTTGTAGTCTTTGCCAGGTTCCTGCTTCACACTTTCATGCATATTTGAATAAATAAAATGTCTTATATTTTAAAGACAACGCATTTATATGTGTAAACAGTACAGCCAAGGGGCATCCCTTGCATTCCACATTCTCTTGGCTATTTAATTATTCATTTTTCTTTATATAGAACAAATTTTTTATGAATAACTTCATAGAAGAACATGCAGAGAAGGTACCTTAATGGCTTCTAGATATCTGGCTGAGGAGATACTGTTTCTTTTTCAAATTCCAGAAACTATTTGAAAAACAGTATTGACACTAGCTTTTCTGTAAGTTGGTAACATTGTATCTCTGTACTTCTCAGCAGTTATGACCAAAACAGCTCAAATAACAGCAGATAGTCAATCTGTATTTATTAATATTTGATGACACACAGCTGTTAATAAATTACATAGAAAATCACTGAGCTTGAAATGCTTCAATTAAAAAACTGACAATTTGGCAACATATGAGAATGTGCTATTGGGCAGCAGGATGGCTCAGTTGTTAAGATCTGCTGACTGCAGTAGGATCCAGAGTTTAATCCTGATCTTCTGTTACTATCTGTGTGGTGTTTGTGTGTTCTCCCAAAATATTTGAGGGTGCTCCATTCTCCTCTCATAAGTAAAAGCCACGCTTTTACCACTGTCCTTGTGCCCTGACTCTTGGCTGAAAATAGTCTAGGGAACAGTTCACTTACCCAGTTAAAACGCATAAATTAAAAAGTAAATTATATGCTTTCTATGCTCCCTACAAAGCAGAAAGTCTTCCTGACTAAATTTCAGGATGCACAACTCAAACAAGTCTAACTAGCCAAACACTGACTGAGTAAACTATTTAGCATAAAACAAACATGTCCAAATATTATTACTGGGGCAAGGCAAATGATATCTCAGTGGTGACACGGGTGCCTATGTCAGTCACCACAGATGGGGTTATGGCTAAACAGAAACACCCCTCACAGCTGCCAACATGATGAAAATACTATGGATTATTCTCACCCAGGAGATGGGGATCAAACAGGCAGGGGCAGAGTCTTAATGGAGCCAGCAAAAAGATAAACAAGAGGGTCTCTACATTTCTCTGCATTTCCTTGTTTTTGTTCCCAACCCCTTCTTCACGTCAAACATCAGTCAAGGTTCATCTACTATGCCAAAAAAATGGTTAATATGAATCAAGACTCAGTGCTTCCTAAAAGCGATACTGGTTCTTTCTACCTGTGATTGTTTTTAAAAAAATATTATGTGTTTACTATACATAGTAAGTGTTTACTATACATATTGCATAGATGTTCAAAGGATTTTTTTTCTCCATAACTGAATACTGAATATTGTGAGCTTGCTTAGATGTATATTTTAACTCTGTAAGCAATGCTTAGTGTATTTCTTAACATGTCACTGTAATTTCATTCTGCAATGTACTTTTGGAGCTTTTCTCCCCAGGTCTCCACTGAAAACGGGCTCCTGGCCCAATCAGACTTTACCTACTAAACAAATGTAAAATAAATAAAATACAATCATATTCACTGATAAATGGATGTCACCTTAAACCCACCTAGTAGTAAAGAATGTAGTTATTAGAACAGATTTAGTAATCTGGAGCAGATATCCAAAAAAAATGATAGCCAGCAGTTATCCAGAGCAATCCAAGCAGAGACTCAGTCCAGAAATTATTTACTTACTAACTTTGAAGAATATGGCAGGAGATACAATAACACAATGAAAGAAAACTTAACCCATTTGGGCAAAATCTGTTATCTTTTGACGTGTCCTACTTGTTCACAATCTCTCTCTTCTTACTAATGTTTCCTCATAATTACAGGTCACTGAAAGTGTAAAAAAACTTTAATATTTTAAGATGTGCATATATTTCTCCAGAGAAAACGCCATCTGAAGGAAGAATGGGAAACCTGCTGATTTGCCAGCACTCAGAATGACATCATTGGAAAATCACTAGAGCTTGTAATGGACATAAAAAAACACAAGAAGATGAGTTTTTTATCACTTTCTCATTCTCTGATTTTGTGTTATTTCAGAGCTGGTATATATATAAATGTATATATATATATATATAAATGTATATATATATATATAAAACACACACACACACACACACACATATAAACGTATAAAACAAGGAATTGCCCCTCTGCAAAACAAAAATGCTTGTGTGCTGTGCAATCTTGGGAGTGTCACTGTTTTGAGTAGCAATGTACCAATGTTTTAGATATTTTGAAGTCAAATAATTGCATGTTGATTAAAATAGATGTAATTATTCATAATAATCCCAGAGAAAAAAATAGTCTATTGATATAACTGTTTTGACAAAATAAAAGTAAAGTCAACTGATGAAATCATAAGTAACTACATACTATACACTTGGTGGCATAGCAGGATAAAGCCCTGACCTAGACAACCTGTGTTCAATTAGCAATTCAGGTGTCTGACAGAACTGGCAGGATAGATAGGCATGCCTATTCTGGGGAAGGGGCATGTGTAACACAGGACAGACTACTTTCATAAGTTATGGATTGCTAGGGAAGTGAAAAGAGACCACAGTAGTGTTTGCAGGCAGACTTGAAGGTACCACTTTTGCTAGGTTTGGAAGCATGGATGCCCCAGTAGCTATGCCTCATGACATGCACAGCCTTGAGGATCATGATGTGGGTATGTTAGGAAAAAAGATGCTACTGCGTAAGTACTAGTTCCTTGAATGCCTACAAAGGTACTTCAGTCCACCAACTCCAACTGCAGAACTGGCACGATGCTGACCGTAGAGATCTACAGAGAGAGCATGGGGCAATGATCTAGCTATGGCTACTAGTTTTCCCACTTTGGGTCACACTCTGGTGCACTACAACTACACTCCAAAGGATGGCGCTCTTGGACAGTGTCCTAGGAGGTGGTTATGGGCTTGGATCTGGGACTGGGAGTCATGGAAGTACTGCACCACTAGGAAAGTACATCCACCACCACCATCACTCCCCCATGAAAATAGTTCCAACTAGAATCTGATAACTGATTAATTACTCCGAGAGCAAAAACCTTTATTAATACAAAATTACAGGATACTCCCATGCACAATCTTAAAAGAATTTCCTAAATTCTTTGATTAACTATCACTAACACGATCCAACAAAATAACATTGAAATTCATTGTATCTGAATTATATAATGTTCTGATACATTATAAAAACCTAGTTCAGACTCCTTCGGAAAATTCATAATACATGGTAATTTTGGATAAAGACAATACTTTCAATTTAAGTTCAGCAGTGAAAACTAATTCTCCCTTTTGGAAACTATGTATATAAATATTTATAATTCAGGCATTTTATACCCCAGAAAGAGTCAGGAAAATCTGTGGGGTAAACATCAAGTGTTAACAAATGTAATATGAAATTAAATGTTAACTGAAAATATTTATTTTTACGAATGGAAAATAATGTCTGAATTTTAGAAAGCTGTTCAGTCAGTTGCACAAGCCTTATAAACACACAAATTGATATTAATGGAATGCCTCATGTTATATAATGTGACAATTTACTTATTTTTCATTTTTATTTATTTCATCTGCCAACCAGGTAAGCGGACTGGTTGACAAAATCTCTCTAGCCAAAACCTGGTACCATGGCACAAGACACAGAACAGTTTACATATGCTAAAGAATACAGACTTGTACATAGCACAGTAAGAAAGTAGAAAGAATTCATTTGTATGTTATAAAAAGTGATATTATTTATAGTAAGTACAAATAAGTTTGTTATTCAACGAGTGGTAATTTGTTAAAAGTATATGTTTAAAAGATATATGTGACTACAGTGAGACCAACAAGGACTAGCCATTGTCACAGAAGCAAGAGCATTTGGTATCCTTAAGCAGTTGTTCTTTTTGTTTGTTTCTAAGTAATTCAAGTGTCTCTTGCTGCCCCACATCTGTAGGTAGCTCATTCCAAACAACTCAGCCTAGCCCAGAGGTAGCTGTTTCTCTGTCTTTCTCTACTCTGGAGGCTTTAAAATGAGGTTTAATGAGGATCCTGTTTTTTTTTTTTTTGCTGACTCTTAGCTTGTCTGATTTGTATTTTTTTTTGGGGGGGGGGGGTTGTGTCCCATTTTTAACAGCCTGTAGATTTGACAGCTAAGTAAAAATATGGTTCTGTCATTTACAGGTAGCCATTTACACTGCTGCAGAAGTTGGAAGTAATGAGTTTTGGGTTTTGCAAGAAAAGCAAACTTGAGGTTTTGCTTACAGTAGCTTGCATTTTACATGCGTTTGAGCTAGAATGTAAGGCTACAAGAACATGCTTATACTCATTTTTAGGGATAAGTACATTTTAGCTAAGATATTATGAGCTGTAGGAGTGATTAGGTGTGAGATTCAATCTTATACCTTTAGTTTGTGGAGTGTTTTGCTATTAATCTTGTCAGTATGCTTGGCCATTGAACGAATTGGGTCCACGGTGATCCTTAGGTACTTATATTCTGTTACTAGTAGCAGTGGGTTGTCATCTATATAAGTAATAACTAGATTCAGGATTTAGAGTTTTAGTGGGGTGCCAAATGTCATTATGTCAGACTTGTGGATTGATTAGGAGTGTATTTTTATTTATTCAGTGGTACAAACCCCCTTTATTTATGAGTCTATATTATATAAGCAAATGCAATAAACTGCAAACGCTATATAATTGACCCACAATCCCCGAAAACCCAAAATGTTGAACACATGGATCAGCAATTTTTTTTCCCAGAGGAAAAAAATCTCTGATCTGTACAAAAAAAAAAAAAATCAAAACACCCCCTCCCCACTTAAATATACCTACTCCGAGATCACACCACAGTCGAGGAAATGGCAAAGTCCCAAAAACGGCCCAGTGATTTTTTTTTTCCCTAGAAAAAAAAAATCACTGTTCCGTGCTTTCGTTATTTTGCATTTAACGTAATGACATTCGACTAAACAGCGTTCGCACTTCATTGCGTTTGCTAAAGTAATAGGGACCCTTATTTAAATAATGATCAGTGTCATCTCCTGTGATGTATTTTAGCAATAGGCAAAAAAATAATTACAAACAATTGAAAACAAAAGGGGGGGGGGGGCAGCTCTCCAATATTTTCAGAATTCATCGATTTAATAACTAACCTGGTTCATAATAGAGAAATTAGTAGTACTGCTATGAAAGCCAATTATCTTTTGATTAACTTTAAGCATTGGCCTAAGGCAAATTCATTACCAGATAAATATGAGTAGCAGGAAAAGATTACTAATACCATTCTGAGAAAAGCAGTCATATTAAACTATGGCTTTGATTTTATTAATCTGTATATGATATGCATTAGTCACACTGCATTAGTTATTACTAGCAGTTTCATTACATTGCTTGAAACTTTACATTATGTTTGGAAATATATTTCATATGTAATATTTTGTAAAACTAGTAATTCATTTCAGTATAATGTTAACAACAACATGAATTTATATATAAATCTGTCTCAACTTTAACTAAGTAAAAGAAAAAAAAAGAATTGCCATATGTAAAATGTATTAAAGAAATAGTAAAGGCATATCAAAAGATGCCAGATTTGGAAATTAAAATTAAACAATACTGAAGTTTTTGTATCTTTAAATATTGAAACTTGCAAACATGACATCTATGTAGTAACTGCATTTACAGACTAGACAGATACAATACAAAACTCATACAAATGCCTCTGTTTGATGTAATTGTGCATCAAAATCTTGAATGATGGTGTTCCTGGGAACTGGCAGTACCATTCCTCATAACAGCAACTTGAATAAGCCTATTCATATCCTTTTTAATGAGTGAACTTTTGTCCTTACTAGCAGAATAACAGTAAGGGCTACAAAGAAGTACAAGACTTGATGATGGATCTTTTCCTACATTAAAAGGGAAAAAATGCAGATCTATTTATTTCAGGCTTGGAGAACTGCTATACAGGCTACCTGTCATTGTTTGAGAATGATACCTATCACTTACGGACTTAACACCCCAGTGTAGGAAAGATGAGGCCTGGGGCAACAGTTTGTCCTCATCTGTATAACAGAGTAAAAGCAAATGGATTTTTTTTACATATTGTTTTTTTTCCTCAGTATTGGATGTAGTTCGTTTAGGTATATGCCAGTTTGCAAACCCCACAAAGATGACACATAAAACTTACATTTTCACAGTGTCACTTATGCATGTAGGTTTGGACTCAAAGTTCTATAGCAGGACGAGGGAAATTGTACTTGAAGGTATACTTCATAAAGAGTGGATTTCTGTCTTTCAGGTTCTGCACACTGTTGAGAGTGACCAGAATGAGAAGCCAGAGGGGATTAAGTATCCCCAGGGTTGTGTGTGTGTGTGTGTGTGTGTGTGTGTGTGTGTGTGTGTGTGTGTGTGTGTGTACGTGTATGTCTGTGTATATGCCTCTACTATGCGGGAGGGTGACATTAGACAGAACTGATACTTAAGAGGACTGTATCTTTTTTCTGCCTTTTTTATGTCTGCTGAACCAAGCAATAACTATCCATTCAGCAAATCATTCTAAAGGGTGAAAAAGTTTCCTATTGACCAATTCAAAAAATTCATAAAAACATACCTACTCCCATTCCTACTCTATGCACTAATCTCAACCCCACACTAAAAAGCAAACTCGAAATGGCCTACAATAGAATCATCCAAAATACTCACCACTGCATGCCCCTAAAGGGTCTTACCTGGCTTCAACTTCCACATTACCTTAACTACTCACAACTCACTATAGGCCACAAGCTAATATACTGCCTGAAAAATGTTCATCTCTACAAGGTATAATGCAACCTTATAGTACAACCAAAACCTTCAGATTCAGCAATAAAATACTACAAAATCAAATAAGTCTGATGGTGATTCCGTTTTCCCTCATCATACTACAAAAATCTGAAACTAGGACAAATAGACAAACTAAATTTAATTAAACCATCACTAAAAAGAACGTTTTAGATAACTGACTGTGCTCCTGCATAACTCCACAACAGTAAATAAATACTACTCATAAACACATTTCCCCTCTCATACACACACACACACACACACATATATATATATATATATATATATATAGAGAGAGAGAGAGAGAGAGAGATAGCCAACTAACTAAGCATATTTAGTCCATTAATTAGCAGTATCACATGATTTTAAATGGGTCTCTATACCATTACTTATCCTAAAATTGCCTGTGTAGACCAACTGTCTCCTCCTGCTTTGACTTTTTTATCTCTACCTACTTCGCTCCCCTCCCACCACCAAGTCCCCCTCCTACCCCCAGACCCTTACATTTATTCCCTCTTAACTCCTCCTGTAATTTAATATATATTACCTACCCCTTAATGACATAAACATTAAAAACCCTCTTCCAATTTCTATGCTCTGTCAATTCCTGCTGCAGCACATTCCACAGACTTAAAACTATCTTTACAAACATTTTCAGCCCTATTTTTTCCACACACACACTCCTGCTTACCAAAAGCTTTATCCATTCATTTACAGACACACATTTGTAGATTATAAGATATAATATACACTTTTTTATTTAACATTTGTTTACCGGCAAAGTCCGACTTGGAACGAAGCCAATTTTCAGTGGAGGCCCAGGGAGAAACACTCCAGATGCATGTCTTTATAACATGGGAGGAAACTGAATCACCCAGAGGGCGCCCACACGAATGCAAGGGAGGACATCCAGACTCCATACAGTAGGCACCTCAGCCGAGAATTGAACCGGAGAACCTCTAGCTATGAGGCGATACCGCAATTGCTGCACCACTCCATCACTTTTATATACTCATATTCTTATATCTACAACTTTGGACAGCTGTCCTTCCAATCAATACACATTTTAGTCTCCTCCCTCATCTATACATTATTGACTTCTTCACCTGCATACAAACTTGTACCACACAGCTTTCTGCACACAACCTAACCACTGTCCAGTACCCTGACTATCTATATACCACCCTGCAAACATCTCCCCACCCTTTACCAGACCTCTTTCTCTCCAGTTCTCATACCACTCCTTTCAGTAATATACCACATGGCCATCATTTTAACAAACCTCCACCTTCTTCTAACCACCACCTAAGCTCTCACTAACTCAACTCATAATGACAGTAAGTCAGTTGCTATTGTTTTGTACACTCACAACACTAGCTCACTTCACTAGTACCATAATATTCCCACCACATGTCTTATCTCCATCCCAAGCACACATATATTACATCACAAAACCCTATTTCTACCCTGTCTATCTCTTCTTCTCTGTACCAACATACATGCTCAGATCTGTTCTCTTATAGGTATGTTAAAGTTAAGAATAGCACTTTATCAGCAGTACTGAAAGTCAGACACAAATACAAATGGCATCATACCTCTGCTCACCCCATCTCCTTCCTGAAACTTAATTGAGATATTCACCCTAACCCTAGACCCATACATCAACTACCCACCATGGCCAACCCAATACTTCCTAATATTCCCAACACAATTTTCCCATCAGATAATGAAACTAACCTCATTCTTTTCAACATCAAACTCATAAGCATCTGTAACAAAATTCATGATATCCATGCATGTCTAGATTTTTACTCCCCAGACATTTTAATTGCCACTGAAACCTGGTTGAAACAAGAAATAACTGACAATGAAATTATTTCCCCAGGAATTTAAATAACCCAAACCTTAACAATGCTGGACGTCTGATTGCATACCTCAAAAATCAACCAAAAGAAATCTATCTGTATCTTAGCAATATACATCCCGTTAGGCATCAACATTACCATGGCCAAAAATATCCTACACTGGCTATCTGACAACATCCTCCAGGAAACCTTCATCTTAGGTGACCTTAATATAGACTGGTAATCCATAGACAGCAGCAACCTCAAGGACCCTATTCACCTGTTTGGCTTTACCCAACTAATAAGTTCCTCCACCAGAATCAACAAAAGTACTAACAGGCAGTCCACACAGGACTGAATACTGACAAACAAACCGCATAATATAAAATCTTATGGTTGTCTACCAGATACAATAGTGACAACCTCCCAACCTATGCACTCAGACGACAACATGGTCTATCCAAACAAATAATCTATAAGCAAGTACTCAATTAACCAGATATGACAAAGACACATTTATTACAGCCCTGTTCCACTACAATTGGAATGTATTAACTGTAATGCCCCTAGATGAAGAAGTTACTCACTTCAATTACACCTTTCTAATAATATTAAATGATTTAGCACCAGTTAGGACAAGAAGGGTAAAATCTTAATATAGTACCATGGCTGATAAGGGACTAAACAGATAATGCTACAAAGAGATAAAGCATGGAAAGAATGTTATAAGAATAAAACACAACATGCCTACCAATATTTTACATATCTCAGAAGATCCTTGTTAAATCTGACAAGGAATCATACTACAGTAAGCTTCAGCAAAAGCACCAAAACAACCCCAAGCTTTTTTGGTCCTCTCTAAATAAACTATTACAACCCCCCCCCTAGCCATACCACAACACCCTGTCCTTCTACTTAAAACAGCACAGTCCATTGCCACTCAGTTCAACACTCATTTTATCATTAATTAATGAATACCTCAATTCACCCCTCCAACTTCCATCTGTTCTCAAAAGCAACACACTGTCTATTAGTTTTCAGCCCATCTGAACATCAGCCAGAAATTAATTACTAGCCAAGTTAAAAGCAACAATGCACACAGCAAAAAATCAGTCCAGGACCAGACACGACTCCATTTAAAACCACTTTAATAAAACAAAGTTAAAAACATAAAAAGGTTAGCGCTTTCATGCCCTACAACAGGCACTTCATCATACAGATAACAGCAGCAAATGCACATTTTAAATACTACAATCAATTAATCAATGAAGCAGTTTACGATCTCTGAGAATGGGTTTTAAAGGCACATGTCCATTTAACCCTGGTTCTCTATGTGCCTGTAACTGAGTTATCCATTTAGTTTCAACTTTCTCTACTTTATTATTCAAATCACCTACTCTCAAACAAGCATAAACACACTGTAGAACTATAAAACTAAAAGAATGACCATCATTAGCCTGTACATGTTTGTATAAAGCACTAGTAATGTCTTTGTGTCTAATGTAGCCAATATGCTCTAATAAACACTCCCTTAATGTCCTAGTAGTCTTCCCAACGTAAAAACTACTACATTCATTGCACCTAGCAAGATAAACTATGTTTTTGCTGGAGCAATCGGCACAGAACTTCAGTATAAACCTAAAATCTATAACCGGATGGTTAAAATCCTTAATTCTCGAGATATAAGAGCATGCTACACAATTCCTACAGGCAAAAGTCCCTTTCCTATCCGAGCCTGGTGTCTGCTGTATATGTCTTCCATAACAAAGTTGCCTCTTAAGTGATAACCCATTCCTAAAACAAAATCGTGGTGTTTCATCAACTATCCCTGAGATCCTATCACCTGATGTACGTATTGGCCAATTTTTCCTAATTACATCACATATCATACTAATATTGCTAGAAAAATTGACTACAGTTCTAACACGCCTATCCTGTGTCACTCTCCTCCTCGGGGCTATACCGTCCCTATTTAAAGAATAAAACGGTTGTGCTTCCCCATTTCTAACTTCTAACACCTCTGAACCTACCGTATCTAAATTCTTCTTTAAAATAACCTCAAGCTATCAGATCACCTTTCAAAGCTATAAATGCCTGTGCAAAATCTTCATTTCTCGTATGTAGCCGTGATGTTCTAAAAGTTTGATTTTTAGCAATATTCTTAAAGGCATACCCTGGATGCATACTGGTCCGATGCAGCAGGGTATTCTTCCTACATGACTTCCTATAAATAGATGTTTGCAACATCCCATCATTTCCTTTAAGCAGATGAACATCTAAGAAATCAATACAAACTCTACTTACATTCTTAGTGAACTTAAGATATTCCATAGTAGATTCCAAGTAAGCATCAAATAAATCTAATTCAGAAAGACTACCATCCCACAAAATCTCAAATGCTCAGAGAAAGGACGAGAGCCCAAGAAAACTTCTTCCTCGCGACTAGCCATAACCAGGTTGGCGTAGCTATTGGCACACGAAGTGCCCATAGCCACGCCAACCTTTTGGAGGTAAGTTCTTTCTCTAAACATAAAAACATTATTTTCCAATATAAGATCTAAAAGGGCACAGATCAAAAAAATCATATCAGGAGAGGACTTACTATGTTTATGCAAAAATAATCTTACAGCCTCTACCCCTTCTAAATTTCTAAATTAGGAATAACAGTTAACAAAGTATTTACATCCAATGTGACTAAAACATAATTTGTCAGATCATGCACAGAATTAAACTCATGTAACTCTACTAAAAAATGTTGTGTATCTCTAAGCACAGTGCTAACATCATTTACTACAGCCCTGAGTTTATGTTCCACAAAGATAGACATAGGCTCCATCAACCACCCACTGCCAGAGACAATGGGTCAAAGAGGAGGGTCTCTGTCATCCTTGTGGACTTTAGGCAATCCATGTATGACAGGAGTGAGGGGAAAATCAACCATAAAATAATCATAAAGGTCTTTATCTATCAACCTATTCATTAGCAAGTCATATAACTCATCACGCACATGTTGAATCAACCTACCCATAGACATTGACTGTAGCTCAACATAAACACATTTATCAGAAAGCATGTGCAACATTTTGTTATCATAAATGCCTTTATCAAAAGTAAAAATCCCCCACCCTTATTAGCTGGTTGAATCTGAATGTCCATGTTGTTCTTTAAATAATTCAAGGCAATATTCTCTTCATGAGTCAAATTTACAAAAATATTCCTATCATACTTCTTCTCATTCTCAAGTAAGTCCCGTTCACATTTATTCAAGAACAGCTCCACAGCCTTGTCCATCTGCGGACAAAAAACACTAGGCTTCTTATATTTAGTCATTATACCGTTATCGGAAGGAAAAACAGTCTTCAACATAATATTACGTGCAAAAAGTCTCAGCTGTAGCATAGTCTCCACCACATCAGTCTTGCCAGCAGGTATAAATGATAAACCTCGATTAAGTACACTAACCTGTTCATAAGTAAGTTAATAGGAAGATACATTAAAGACTAAGTCATTCTTACTTGCTTCCAGTTCAACTTCTTGTTTATTGCTGTATCGACCGACAATTTTCTCTTCCTTTTGTCGCTCCATGTACTGCTGTCCTTTATAGGAATAGGGAGTACTGGAAAAGGGGTTTCTAAAGCTGATGGTGGAATCACCATCTTCCATTTTGCCCCAAGCCATTCGCTTTCATTGTTCAAGGAAACAGATCTCTCACTAGATGACGTAATCGTACCAGCACCCTCTACTGTCAAGGAGGTGTGAGCAACAGATACCAATGGAGTTTGTCTAACCTCCTCTTGTTGAATATTCATTAAAGTCTCATTCTGTGCAACAGTTGTCTCTTTATTCCCATCATGCATATCTACATTGTTGCTACTATTCACATTCCGCGGCCACATAAAAATATGACCTCTGCTAAAATCATTAGAGTCTCAATTCAACTTCCTGCTCTTCATGGCTTTTAGTTTATTTTCATACACAGAAATATTTGTAAAGACCTCATCAAGACGAAGCCAATAAACATCAGCGGCACCTTTAGAATTAAATTCTTTAAGGAGGTTCTCTATTTCTTTACATAACTCATCTTCAAATGGTTTGAAGAAATTGATTAACAACCGCATATAATTAAAACTCAGTTCAATATTTAGCTCTTGCCACTTACATAGAAGTTCAGGGAAAGTAGCACTATAAGTCAGCATCCTTAAAACTCGCAGCCCCCTAGGGACTACCTTAAAATGAATACAAGCTTCCAGGTGCATTCGTTGCCACTGGTAGCGTTTCAAATTGTACAGCTTATTTTCTATGTCCTTTAGCATACCAGTAAAAAGTTCTGTATCAGGTATAAATGTATCTTCTTGAAAATCAACATTACCCAGTCTCAAGAAAAACAAGGGGTTCTCTTTCATTTGCACTAAACGCTGCAATCTATTTGCCATCACAGTTGCATTGCTTTTATCCGAGGTTACAGGTGTATAATCCAGTTCAATAGCATCAGTCATGCCTGCCAGCAACAACCAAAAGCAAACGAAGTAAAGATGTCCAAGGCAGTAAAGGTCCTGTTCACACAAAAGCCAAGATACAGCAAAACTCAGTCCAGGACCAGGCACGGCTCCAATTAAAACCACTTTAATAAAACGAAGTTAAAAACATAAAAAGGTTAGCGCTTTACAATAGGCACTTCATCAGACAACTTACAGCAGCAACGTAAAAACTACTACATTCATTATACCTAGCAAGAAGACTATTAGGACATTAAGGGAGCGTTTATTAGAGCATATTGGCTACATTAAACACAAAGACATTACTAGTGTCTTATACAAACATGCACAGGCTAATGATGGTCATTCTTTTAGTTTTATAGTTCTACAGTGTGTTTATGTTTGTTTGAGAGGGGGTGATTTGAATAATAAAGTAGAGAAAGTTGAAACTAGATGGATAACAATTACAGGCACATAGAGAATCAGGGTTAAATGGACATGTACCTTTAAAACCCATTCTCAGAGATCGTAAACTGCTTCATTGATTAAGGTGATCCGCTGTGGCGATCCCTAACCGGGAAAAGCCAAAAGAGAGAGAGAGAGTATTTAAAATGTGCATTTGCTGCTGTAAGTTGTCTGATGAAGTGCCTATTGCAGGATATGAAAGCGCTAAACTTTTTGTGTTTTTAACTTGGCTTTATTAAAGTGGTTTTAATTGGAGCCGTGTCTGGTCCTGGACTGATTTTTTGCTGTATCTTGGATTTTGTCTGAACAGGACCTTTACTGCCTTGGACATCTTGGTTTTTACTTCTTTTTAAAAGCAACAACCTCAGCTGCTGATAACGTTCTCAACGAATTCCTCAAAATAGGTACAAATGAACTAGTCTTCCCTGTCTCCATTCTAATCAACTGGTCAATTACTGAAAAATATGCCCCATCCATTTGGAAAAAAATCCATTATTATACCCCTTCACAAAGGATGTGCTTCAACCGAGTTAAACTATAGACCAATTACTGTCCTATTACTCCCTCTCTAAAATCCTTGCAAAATTTATTCACTCTCAGATTATGAAACGTATAACCAAACACAACCTCCTCTCCAACACTCAGCATGGTCTTAGGCCCAAGCACAGTACTACTACTGCCCTCCTCAACATCACCAACATAGAAAACCACAGAAATGATGGCAACCTTGATTCTTCACATTTCCTTGACCTTTCCAAAGCATTTGACACAGTGTCCCACAAAAAGCTCCTCTCTGAACTTGCAACATTATGTCAGACTTACCCCTCCCTATCCTGGTTTCATAGTTATTTACGCAGTCATCAGCAGACAACTAAATTGCAACAAAACCTATACTTGACCCCCCTTCCATTTAATATTTTCATAAATAAACTTATGAAACATTGGTAGAATTAGTGCACACTATGTACAAGGACCCAATGACTCAAGTAAGAACAGTGTTCAGTCTCACAGAGGGGTTCTCAGTGAGGCTGGGTGGCATCATACTGGTGATGGACTACATTAGTAAACAGGTCAGAGAGGACAGATGAATAAAGTTGCTGCATGCAGATAATGTGGCATTACAGGCAGACTCTGTGCATGAACTTCACCAAAGATCAGGGGAATGGAATGACAAACTGAAGGCAAATGGAATGAATTAAGTACAGATAACATAGTGGTAATGGCAGGAAATTGGGGAAATCAGAAGAAACTGAGAAATGAGAGAAGGGAGGATAGTGGAGCAATTTAATAGCTTCAAGTGTCTAGGAGGGGTGGTTAAGGAGAAGGGAAGTCTGAATGAAGAGGTCAAAGATAGAATCAGAGTGTCTGCAGCCATCTAGCACAGAGTGTCAGGTGTAGTGTATGACAGAAGAATGCCAAAGAAGTTGAAAAGTAAGGTGTACAAAACAGTGGTGTGACCAGTGATGGAAATGAAGCAAATGGGATGTGTGGTAGGAGGCACACTGTGGGACAGACAAAGAAATGAGGACATAAGAGCAGAAGCCAAAGTTGCTCCAATTGCAGAAAAGATCAAGTAGAACAGATTACGGTGGTTTGGGCACGTGCAGAAAAGCAGTCTGATGAAAAAGATTTGGGACAGACAGGAAGAAGGTAAGAGGAAATAAGGGTGTCCAGCAAAGAGGTGGATGGATTGTGTGACAGAAGATCTGCAACAGTCAGCCATCAGTGTCAAGAGAGATGGTGCCCATTAACACAACACCACGACATCATGTAGAAAATGGAAGAAAGGAGGTTGATGGAGACGATGATAGAACTTCGCACCACTACAATACTTGCCACTCTCGTACAAAATGCTGACGATTCAGCCCTTATCTCCTCTGCCCCATCCATAAAAAAAATGTACAGGAAATCACTCACAAATCATCCAGTGACATTGAAATATGGCTAAAAAAGTTCTAACTTTCTGCTTAATGTAAAAAAAAAAAGTCTGCTATTTACTCAAAAACAACACCTTAACCAGAAAGACACACTTCATATTACCTCAAGTAATAAAACAAAAATAGAAACCATAACTCAAACTAAATTACTCAGAGTCATAACAGATGACAACCTCAACTTTGATCACCACATACTTCATTCCTTAAAGAAAACTCATCAAAAACATGTCTCACTCTATAGGGCTAAAAGTACAGTTTTGTACCTACCATAAATGTAGATGTTCGAGTGCTAATACAGCTGCAGTCATAACAGATGGGTTCTCCTGCCGTCAGGCGGGTCCTCGGTCGGCCGAATTCCAAAGTTTAGGTCCAGCGTCGGTTGTCGTCGCTTCTTCCCTGTCGTCAGTGCGACAGGGGTATAAAGGAACCAGCCGACGCCATTTTCTTCAGTTTTTCTTGCCCCAGATGTCAGGTGCCCCCAGGAAGAAGACAATACATAAATTTGTGTAATAAAGCAATGCAATATAATCAAAATACAATAGTTGCAAGCAAATACACCATAAAAGAATACCCCAAACAGGTTGTATGAGGAGGTGTTAGCCAACAGGCCTGTCCCAAGAGGGGAAGGAGGGAGGGAAGCCTGGACTGCAGCTGTATTAGCACTCGAACATCTACATTTATGGTAGGTACAAAACTGTACTATGTTCATCGTGCATACAGCTGCAGTCATAACAGATGGGTAGAATCCCAAAGCTAAGAAAAGGGTGGTAGGCACTAGGTGGAACTAGGAGGAGCCAGGATGCCCTGCAAGACTGCAGTGGCAAAGCCTGCTCTAGTTTTGGAGTATAATGGTAGGTGGTAGTGCTTGGAGAAGGTATGCACAGAACTCCAAGTGGCTGCTTCCAAAATATCTTTGGTAGGGACTCCTCTGAGGAAAGCTGCTGAGGTAGCTGTGGCCCTTGTGGAGTGAGATCTGATGCCTGTTGGTACAGTTTTGCCATGAAAAGAATAGCAAAAGCGTATGCAGTGGGCTATCCATTTTGAGATTGTCTGTTTGGAAATTGGCTTTCCTTGAGCTCCTACAGCATAGGACACAAAGAGCTGTTCTGATTTTCAGAAAGGCTTTGTTCTGTCCAAATAATAACGCAGTTGTCTGTGGATGTCCAAGGAATGTAGTAATCTCTCCCCTTTGTTTTGAGGATTAGGATAAAAGGTAGGTAAGTGTATGGCCTGATTCAAAGCTACCCTGGATACCACTTTAGGCATAAAGGACGGGTTGTTTCATAAGTAGACTCTGTCCTGATGGAAGATGATAAAAGGCTGCACAGCCATGAGAGCTTGTAGTTCTGAAACTCTACGAGTTGAGGTAATAGCCAGAAGGAAAGCTGTTTTCCAGGACAAATATTGCAAATCTGATGAGGCAGCTGGCTCAAAGGGAGGCAAGGTCAGTTTTTCCAGAATGAAATTGAGATCCCAAGCAGGTATTGGTTGTTTCCTTGGGGGTCTTAGATTCTTAGCTCCTCTGAGGAACTGTCTTAAGAGAGGGTGAGAGAATAAGGGTGGATCAGTGTTGTATTCTGCAGAAATGGCTGAGGCGTGGATTTTGATTGAGGAGAATGAAAGTCCACTGCTTAGCAGCTCAGCTAGATACTGTAGTATTTGAGGTAAATTCAGTTTTCCAGGATCCTGGCCCTTTTTCTCATTCCAGACACAAACCCGTTTCCGTTTTGCAGAGTAAGCTTTTCTAGTTGACGGCCTTCTGGCCTCCAAAATGACATCCTGCACCTCCTTGGAGAGTAGGGTCTGTTGTGATGCTAAAGAATCTTCCATGCGGCTAGATTGAGTGTTTTTAGCTGGCTGTGAAGAGTTTTGAAGCTGTGCTGAGTCAGGAGAAGAGGCATTAGAGGCAGGGTCCATGGTGGGGAATGCGTCAGGCTCCTCAGGAGTGGGTACCAGTGTTGTCTTGGCCAGTCTGGAGCAATGAGAATCATCTTTGGTCTGTCTGCTCTGGTTTTCAATAGAACTTTGGGCAGCAGAGGAAGAGGTGGGAAGGCATAAACTGTCATTGATGTCCAACTGAAAGAGAGAGCGTCCACTCTCCAGGCCTTTGGATGGAAAATCCTTGAGCAGAATTTTGTCAATTGGTGATTTTTGTGGGAGGCAAAGAGATCTATGTCTGGCCTTCCCCATGCTTGGATTATTTCTGTAAAAACTTTTGGATGCAACTTCCATTCGTGTGGATCTGTCATATTTCTGCTTAGGTTGTCTGCCAGCGTGTTTTCCTTGCCTGGCAAGTACTGTGCTTGTAGTTCGATTTGTAAGTCCATGGCCATGTTCCAAAGTGACATGGCCAGTCTGCATAGGGGGTATGAATGTGTTCCTCCCTGTTTGTTTATGTACCACATAACTGTGGTGTTGACCGTCCTTATCAATAGTTGACCTGGTTGCAGAAGGTCTTTGAAAGCTATAATAGCATTTATTACTGCTAGCATTTCCTTTTGATTGATGTGAAGGTGCTTTTCTTTTTGGGACCATTTGCCCTGAATGCACTGATCTATCATGTGCGCCCCCCAGGCGTAGTCCGAGGCGTCTGTTGTGATGACTTGATTTGCTTGAGGCTTGCTGAATGGAAGACCTGTGTTTGTTTGGCATGCTTGAGCCCACCACAGAAATTCCTTTTGTAGACATGGAATTAGTGGTATTATTGTTTCCAAACTGTGGCTGTGTTGAGACCATAGGTTTTTCAGGTACCATTGAAGTTTCCTCATATGCAGCTTTGCACATGGGATTAGTAAGATGCAAGATGCCATGAATCCCACAGCCTGCAGGATGTTCCTTGCAGTCAGCCTGGTGCAAATTGCTAGTGCTCTGAAGTATTGAGTTAGTTGCCCATGCTTCTCTGGCGTGAGGTAGGCCATCTGGATGTTTGTGTCCAAGTTGGCACCCAGGAAAATTATCTTCCGAGAGGGTATTAGTCTTGATTTCTTTTTGTTGACTGTGTATCCCAGAGAGTTCAACAACATTATTACATAAGCCAGATGTTTTAGAAGAATGTGCTTGCTGTCCGCTTGGATCAGGCAGTCGTCCAAATAGGGGTATATTTGTATCCCCTGAAGTCTGCAGTAGGCAATTACTGATGCCAGGCATTTCGTGAATACTCTGGGCGCAGTAGATAAGCCAAAGGGCAATGCAGAGAATTGATAATGGGTTGAACCTGCAAGAAATCTGAGGTATCTTCTGCAATTTTGTCTGATTGGGACATGCAGGTATGCCTCCTTGAGGTCCAATGTTACCAGCCAAGACTCCTTGCCCAGCATGGGAAGTAGCTGCTGTAGAGTGAGCATCTTGAATTTTGGTACGAGTAGAAATGTGTTTAGGATGGATAGGTCCAAAATATGTCTCCAGTCTTTTCCCTTCCTTGGTACCAGGAATAGTCTGGAATAAAAACCTTGACCTTGTTCGTGCGTAGGTACCTCTTGAATAGCTTTCATGTCTATGAGATCTGTAATTTGCCTTTCTGCCTCTGCCCTTTGATTGTGTGGCAGGTTTGGCATGCCCCTCATTTTTAGAAGGGTGTGAAAATGGAATCTGTAGCCTCTGTTTATAATGTCCAGGATCCATTTGTCTTTTGTGACAATATGCCAATTTTTTGAAAATAATGCCAGTTTTCCTACTAAGGGGGCTGCCATTTGAGTCTTGCTTGGCATGCAAAGGGGAAAGTCATTGGGCTTGCTTTCTGAATGATTGCGAGTTATCCTCACCACCTCTTTGTGTAGGAGCTTGCCATTGTCTGCCTCTAAACGATCCTTGGGATTGTCCTCTGCCCCTCAGGCGCCTGTATCTACCTCTTTGGGGTCTGTCTGTGGCTGGAAAGGACCAATTTTTGGAAGGCCAATTTCTACTGAAACGTGGGGGTTGTACCTGTAGAAAATCTTTCACAGTTTGCATTGATTTAGCCTTTTCCTCCATTTTCCTTAATACCTCCTCAGCATTAGCACCAAATAATGCATCCTTTTGTAGAGGGGCATCTAGTAATTTAGCTTTGACATGATCAGGCAAGGTTTGTTCCTTGAGCCAGGCATGTCTACGTATGACTGATCCTGTAACAGCAGCTCTACATGAGGCCTCTAGAGCATCAAAACCACATTGTAAGGTATGCTTACCCACTTGTTCTGCACTATGCATCAAATCCTGCAACTCCTTCAAGTCTGGTTGTTCAGGTTGTGACATTTTACTTTTCAATTGTGATAACAAAAACTGTTGGCATTTTAGCATATGGAACTGACAGTTTAAGGCCCTCGTGGTTAAGGTAGCCGAGGTATATACCTTTTTTCCCCACCTTTCTAAGGATCTGGAATATCTCTCGGAAGGTAATGGGTTTTTAGCAGTGGAGGCCTTAATTCCCTTGGGGCCTTGTGAGATGGTTTCTGGGTCAGCAGCATGGCTTTTGTATAGAAATTGGTGTGAGTCAGGAACCCTGTAGTACCTGTCAGGCTTGACTGGGGCTGGAGGCAGAGAATCCGGGTTAAGGCAGGCCTCCGAGTAAACATCATCTAGGATGTCCAAGACAGGAGGTATAGCCAGAGGCCTGTGCTGAGGTAGCAAGAGAAATTCCCTAAGCCTTTTCTTGGAATCTGAATAATCTTGGCCTTCCCAGTGGAAGTGTTCCCTTAAGGTATGCAAAGTTTCCCCAAATGTGTAATCCTCTGGGGGGGATACAGAAGGAATGGACTCCTCTGCATCAGAGTCTTCAAACTGATAAGAGTAATTAAATCCTCAGCCATTTTAAGCATCTGTTTTTTAGGCATGGGGCCTGGAGATGGGCCCTGTGTAGCTTGTCTCTTAGAATGCACGGCTGCTTTAGACTTAGTGAAAGCCTTGATGGAAAAAGAAGAGGAAGGTCTGAAGACACCTTGAGTGGAGGTAGACCTGTCCACATTTTGAGGTTCAACACCAAGAGTGGCTTCGGTATCTGTAGTCGGGGTGTGGGCCGAGGAGCCTGTGACCTCGGGCACAGGAGACACCGCCAATGAAGTGTCGTCAGTAATCAGGGGCTGCGTAGGCACCTCACTGAGAACCGGACCACTTGTAGTCGGCTTTGGCGTGGTGTCGGTAGAGGCCACAGACCTCATGTGTCAGTCCTTAGCTTTGCGTTTTTTAGACAAAACTGGAGTCGGAGTATCCGACGACATAATATAGTTAAATGTTTTTCCAAAATAATGCTGGGCGAACTCCGCCCGACACTTAATGGTGCGTTTGTTGAATGTAGCACAAAACCGACAGACCAAGACGTCGTGGTCTGGGCCTAAACAAGGTATACAGAGGGAATGGAAATCCTTATGCGGTATTTGCTTCCCACATGAAATACAGTTATTAACTTTGTCTGACATCGGTCTGAGGCAAGAAAAGTTTCCCCAATGGGGTACTTAGCTTTCAAGAAGACTTCGGTTTCAAAATTTTCGTAATTTCAGGAGCTGGCCGACCGGCACTTGCGAACTGCTTCTGCTTCGGGCACCGCGCGGCAAGAAAGACTGAAGAAAATGGCGTCGGCTGGTTCCTTTATACCCCTGTCGCACTAACGTCAGGGAAGAAGCAACAACAACCGACGCCGGACCTAGACTTTGGAATTTGGCCGACCGAGGACCCGCCTGACGGCAGGAGAACCCATCTGTTATGACTGCAGCTGTATGCACGATGAACATCACTACACTACGGATCAAGCAGGGGTTACCTTCACAGTAGCATACCTCTTTCCTTCTCTGTTATATGCTTTCCCTGTTCTTACAAATATCAACACTATGTATCAAACTAAACTAGCTTCCTGCTACTACAAATTAGCTAAACTTACAACCAACCAACCTTATAAAACACACCACTGCCTTGCATTAAAACAATTAAACTGGCTTGAACTCCCAAACCAGTTGACATACTCACAACTAATCATTGCCCATAACCTATTGTACTCTCCAGAAAAATGCCCAGCATTAGAAAATACTCTACTGTACTATTCACCCACTAAAGAACTTCGCTCTAGCAATAAACTTTTATTATGCATCAGTAAGACATTCAACACTGCTGGAGACTCTCTCGTTATGTATCAAAAATTTGGAATGAAATCCTCTCAAAGGTAAAACAGACAGAAAACTTAAAGAGTTTCAAAACTTTGCTTAAACACCACCTGTGCCAAAGATGGTTCTATTCTTCCTGCTCACTTGGCTAGCTTTACTCAAAATTACTTTTCTCCAACTCTTACAACCCCTTTGCTTCCCAGTCTTTTTGTACCTTACCGCTCCTCCTCATACTGCACTTATTTCCTAAACTCTTATTTTTCCTCCTTTGCTCACACTCCACCAATAACTATAATTCCTCCTCTGTCCATTTATCTTCCTGTTCATTTTCATAACTTCTCCTGTCATATCTCTCATCATTTTTTTAAGTTACATTCTACTTGACTGCCTGTAAATTATTACTAAACTCAAAAACACCCCAGTTTGATTTTTTTCTGTGTAGCCATCATGCTATAAATATGTTAATTGTTATTGTATATTATTTCTCTGTTCAATAATTAGCCAATGTATGTTAATTTCTCTCTTCTTTTTTTGTGTGTAAAAATTGTGTAAATAAGCTCATGTATACATGTTTTGACCCTAAAATTATAAATGCAGATCACGTGTAGCTTAAATGGGGAGCTTTTTTCCCTGGGCCCCCATTGAAAATGGGTTTTGCCCAGTTGGACTTTTCCCAGTCAACAAAGACAAATAAATAATAATAAATAGCTAACCTCCTTTTTCAAACCCATATATCTCCATTCTTTCCCCCAAACCTATCTCACCTAACATCTATATCTCTGTACCTCTGTTTCATGGTCCACTGGATACTAATCTTCTTTATAAAACAAGCTCTAACTTTTTACTTTACTACAGGAAAAATCCTTTTTACATTAGTTAAATGACATAACGTCCTAACATTTTTCTTTTTTTTAGGTGGTGTTCCAAAGACCAAATTACCACCACAACAATTACAAACAAATGCAATCTGAGAGTCATGCTGCTCAATGCTAGAAGTCTAAATCTCAAAATGCACTCACTCAAAGCACTCCTTAAAATGGAGAACATCGACATTTGTGCTGTAACAGAGACCTGGTTCAAGGCAGCAGAAAGTACCCCTGCACTACCAGGCTATAACTCATTCCACACCTTTTGGCCCCAGAACTTGGACCGAAGCTCCAAAGGTGATGCTGTTTCCATATTCATAAAGAATGCGCACACCTCTAGACTGGTAGCCCAACATAAAGCATCTGAGATACTTCAGGTGCAGCTAACAATAGGTAAGAAAGCAATTCAGGTCATAGCCTGCTATAGGCCCCCAACCATGTCCCAAGACTCACACTTCATGTTCCTAAGCACCCTGGAGAATATTAGGGTCCAACCTAACACTCTCATACTGGCGACTTCAACTACCCCTCCATTAACTGAGAAAACTACTCATGTACCAATACACTTGCCCAATGCTTTCTGGAATTCATTGATTCTAATGCTCTGGACCAGCTCATTCTTACCCTCACTAGAGGTAGCAACATCCTTGACCTGGTCATTACTAACATGGGCAACCATTGCTCTACACCAATAGTCAACTCCTCTCTGGTTGGATCAGACCACAAACTAATCACCTTGGAAATCCACATCCCTCCCATCCCCCCACCCCCCACAAAAGTAACCACCATGAAAACCTTCTCCAAAGCTAACTTTGGGCTCCTAAAAACAGAGGTGGCTAACTTCACAGCACCCATGCAAATGGAGAATAGTTGCATTACCGCCGAATCATACAACAATGCACTGTACAAGCACGTACACAACTGCATGGATCTCGCCATACCCAATAGAACTAAGACACTCTCCTCAAAAAAAGGAAGCCAATCTGGTGGTCCCCTGCCATAAACAAACTCTACAACAGAAGGAGGAAACTGATGCGGAATAAGGCGAAGTCCTAAGACTGGAAAATATCCTTATCCGAGGTTGGGATCCCTCATCAAATCCTCTAAAGCTAGCTATGAAAACAGAATTGCAGCAGATAGTAAAGACAACCACAAGGCTTTCTATAGTTATGTAAAGAATCTCCACGGCAATACCCAGATTTGCTCTGAGCTACTGCACAATGGTACCTCCTATACCAAGCCAAAAGATATTGCCAATATACTGGGCCGGCAGATTCAGTGCTAACGTTACCCCCTCCCCCCCAAAGAACCAATCACAATACCAGTAGACTGCCAGGCACCCAGTATTATTGCTGCACAGGTTAAACCAGCACTGTCCAAGGCCAAGAATACAGCTTCTATGGGACTTGACAATATCCCTGGCTGTGTTCTACATGAACTACAGAGTGAACTGGCACCTCACCTGTTTGTCCTGTTCAATCACAGCCTCACCTCAGGCTTTGACCCTACCAAATGGCGCACTGCTACAGTCATCCCTCTCCACAAAGGAGGAGCGACTACAGACCCTGGGAATTATCACCCAATTAGCCTGACAAGTCCGATATACAAAGCTATGGAACGCATCATCATGGACCTAATAAACAAGGATATAGGGAACCTCCAAACTCTACATCCTACACAGTTTGGTTTTGTGAAGGGTAGATCATGCCTGCTCAACTTGGTCAACTTCTTTGAGTCAGTCACCAGAGCTGTGGATGAAGTCTAAGTGGTTCATACAGCCTACCTTGATCTGGCCAAGACCTTTGACACCATTCTCCACTCAGGAATCATCGAAAAACTCACTAAGCTAGGCAACAACCCCTATATCACTAGGTGGGTTGCAAACTGGCTCACAGATAGAACCCATAGTGTGAAAGTAGCTGACTCCAAGTCAGACTGCCTACCAGTCACGAATGGAGTCCCATAGGGTTCGGTCCTGGGACCTCTCCTGTTTGGTATCTACTTCTCTGAAGTCCAGGCCAACATGAAGGGACTCTGGCTGAAAAAGGTTGCAGGCAATTGCAAGTTGGGAGCTATTATTAACTCCCCAAGTGATAATGACATCCTAAAAAAAGGCCTCAATGACACCAACAACTAGTGTCAGAACCATGGCCTTAAGCTCAATGCCAAAAAATGTGTCATCATCCCCCTTCAGAAAAACCCAATTCCCTCGAATTACCACATTGATGGTAGTCCACTGAACACAGAAGGCATTATATGAGATCTGGAAACACAGGTTGACAGCAACCTCTCTTTTGACCACAACATTGCCACTGTGGTCAGAAAGTCCTTCTATGTGGCACATCTCATTACTAAGGCTTTTGCATCCAGGAAGAAAGAGGTCATTGTCTCCCTCTACTCTTCTCTCATTAGGCCAGTCATCGAGTACAATGCCCCATTTGACATGTACCTCACTAGACACCTGCAACAACTGGAGAGGCCACAAAAGTACCTCAAAAAAGAGGATTCTAGGCCTTAAACACTTGTCTTATATGGGCAGACTCAAAAAACTCCAACTATTCTCTGTCTCACATCACCTACTTAGAGGCGATCTCGGCTTGACTTACAAAGCCATGTCTGACCCAGCTCTGTTAGAAATGCTACATCTAAAGAAATCCCAATCCCTCCGCACCACACGCTCCAGAGACCTCAACCTCACTCAATCAACAGAACATGCTGGAGGGACAGGTTCATAACCCAGAGACTGACCATGCTATGGAATAGACTTCCCATACATGTCAAGCAGAGCACCTCACTGGCCCTCTTCAACAGAAATCTTGATGAGTGGATGGGAAATAGAAAATTCACCCTGGGGATCACTCCAGTGGCTCTACTCGACAGAGGCACTAGGAACTAAGGTCGAGTGGCATGATGCCAGGGTAGTCCTATGGGCTAGGCTTGTAAAGGCTCCAGGGCCATTAGCCTAGTACACACCTATGAACTTATGACATATCTCTAAACATATATCTCCCTTTCTAGTAACTGTACACATTCCATTTCAGTACATACAATATTTGACATTTCAAATGTAGATCCTAAACTGTACATACAGTTTTAAAGTACATACATACATATCTGATTCACAAAGTCTTAATATATGCATGGAAAGTTAATATCTCTTCTGTGTTTTGTAAATTTAAAAAGCTATACAACTTCTTCTCCTGGTTCAATGAGAAAACTCCTAAAATGTTACTTTATGCATGTAATTTGTAATGTTCTTGTACTTGCATTTGTAAAAACTAGAGAGCTTTTTCTCCCCCGATCTCCTCAGAAAATGGGTTCATTCCACTTGGTCTTTTCAAGTAAACAAAGATAGATAGACAAATAGAAAGAGAGAGAATAAAATAAAAATCAAATATTTAAAAAGAATCACGGCACTCATTGTTTCAAAGCTGGAGGACTAAAAAGACAACCAGCAGCAAACACCAGAACCCTAGCTTTGCCTTAGATAAGCAGGTATACCAAAGCCCACATTCTGATTACACTTTTAAAATGTAATTGCAAAGGCAACAGAAACAAACAAGCACTTGCCAATGTTAAAAGGTGCCCTACACTGGTGTTGAACTACAGCAATCATGGTTAAGGATATGAGGCCAATAACATTATAAAGTATGAGGCCATTTGCAAGAACATACAGAATGCATGAAATAAAGACAACAATCCTTCAGCACTTTCAAATGTTACACAGTGTTTATGGGTGTTGTGTAATATATTTTCCTAACTTGATCCAGCTTTTCATTTTCCTGTCTATTTATACTGTCAACTGTGCTGCTTAGTGCAGTTGAGCAGTAAAATTACATCACAGTCCAAATGGAAAGTTTGTTTCTACTGTCTTAATATAGTATTTCAGAAAACGGTTACAATAAACTTTTTCTGCACTTGCTTTTAGTCCTTTTTAATTTAATTGCATTTTTAAACTGTGTTTGGTCTAATATTGCTACATACTCAAGTGTGCAAGCTTGCACTGCATGTGAATAGTTTTTACTACTGTTTTTGCTACTTTTCTGTAACAAAAAAAAATTGTAAGCCTGTTTCCTACCTTTCCTGTAACTAGTGTTCCAGATACAGATTTACTGTATCCAGGACTGTATGTAAGTTTCTGAGCCTCCCAAGCCTTTCTGTGTTGGAGGGAAGCCTTCTAGCTTATCAGTGGGAGTGGTAAGCACTAGGTAACCTGTCTACCACATAAGGAGTGGTTCTGGCCAAGAAATGGTAGTTATTGGCTGTTTGGGCAATCTCTTCCATCTCTCTCAACTTTCTGGTTGAAACCTTGGATTTGCACTTGTTTCTGTCCTGTAACTTGTCTAGTGCAGATACAGATTCTTAGTTTTAGCACTTAAATTTGCTTATTCATGCTCAGCACTTATTCAGAATTTGTAAGCACTAAATAAGCTACTAATTACTGTAGAACTCAATCTTCCTCATTACCTAGAGGAAAACAATTTTGGTACTTACTTTTCTCACTTGCTTAGAGAAAAAACAGCTCTTGTACTCACTTTCCTCATTTACTAGAGGAAAGTAGTTTTTTATTCAGACATGTCCAGAGGTCAGCTCCCAGTGTTCTCTCCTGTCTATCTGATGAATCTGGCCATCTTGAGGCAATGTAGAAATTGCCTCATGTAAACAGACAACCCTCCCCTCCTACCACCCAACACTACAACCTGTGAGAGATGCACTTATCTAGCCAAACTGGAGGTAAAGCTCTCTCCAACCAAGACTGAACTTGACAGTCATGAGGAGAAGGTAAACATTTGCACCACACCACACTCATCACATAGTCTCACTAAATCTACACCACCAAAATCCACACATAGTAACACAAAAACATTCGCGGAGGCTCTCAATAATAATCTGTCAAAGCAACAGAGACCTCCAAAGCAGAAACGCACGCAACCTCCATCCCCCAACACAACCCAAATGACACATAGCCCACAAACTCAGTGTGCCACTCAACCACAGCCAATAAGGCAAAACAACGTACCCAACACACTAGTCATAGGTGACTCTATAGTCAGGCACACTGATGTCCCACTCACCAGGCTAAACAAGGAGAAGGTTACTGTCAGCTGCCTGTCGGGTGCCAGGATCCGCCACATAACCCCACGCACTCAGGTCACTCCACAACAAGTACAAATATGACTCTGTCATTGTCCATGTTGGTGTGAATGACCTGAGATGTACCTCTCTGGACTACATGAAAAGAGACATGGAAGAGCTCTCCAATCTTATAGCCCAGGCAGGTATGACCCTAGCCCTGAGTAGCATTCTGCCATCACCCAGAATGATACCACAGTACAAGGACAAAATGACTGACTTCAACAATTGGCTAAGCTTCTGGTGTCATTCTAAGGGGAGCCAGTATCTGTCTGCTTGGGACGACATGGTTAACATACCACGATGCTTTGCCACAGATGGCCTGCACCTGTCATCCCTGGGATTCCGGATACTGGCTAAGGCTCTTGCTGCCCCTATAGTGCCTTTTTAGGCAAGGTTCAAATAACAAATTCACCACCGTAACAGGAAGCAAAAACTGAGGGTAATGCTACTCAATGCTAGAAGTCTAAATCTCAAAATGCACTCACTCGAGGCACTCCTTAAAATGGAGAACATCGATATCTGTGCAGTGACTGAGACCTGGTTCAAGGCTCCAGAGAGCACCCCTGCACTACCAGGCTATAACTCATACCACACTTTTCGGCCATGTAACCTGGACCGAAACAGCAAAGGCTGTGTGTCCATATTCATAAAGGATATCCACACCTCCAGGCTAGTTGCTCAGCATAATGCATCCGAGGTTATCCAAGTGCAACTAACTCTGGGCAAAACTGCAATCCAAATTGTAGCTTGCTACAGATCTCCCACCATGCCCCAGGATTCCCACTCCCCTTTTCTTGATGTACTGGAAAATATTAGGGTTCAACCAAACACCCTAATAATGGGCAACTTCAACTACCCACCATTAACTGGGAAAACTACTCATGTACCAACTCCTTAGTTCAACGCTTTCTGGAATTCATAAACTCCAATGCCCTGGATCAACGTATCCACAATCCCACCAGGGGCAACAGTATCCTAGACCTAGTCATTACCAACATGCGTGATAGGTGTTCCACACCTGAAGTCAACTCCTCATTGGTCTGATCCGACCATAAGCTAATCACCCTTGATATCCACATCCCGCCCCCACTCCCCATTAAGGAAACCACAGTAAAAAAATTCTCCAAAGCCAACTTCATGCTTCTTAAGACAGAAGTGTTGAACTTCATGACACCCATGCAGATGGACAATACAGTCACAACTGCTGAATCCTACACAAATGCACTCTATAAGCACTTACACGAGTGCATGGATCGTGCTATCCCAAACAGAACTAAGATGCTATCCTCCAAAAAAAGGAAGCCAATCTGGTGGCCCCTGCCATAAACAAACTGTACAACAGAAGGAAGAAACTGTTGCAAAAGAGAGTAAAATCCCATCAGTGGAGGAGCTACCTGGTCATCCTCAGTAAGAAGCTTGTAAGATCCTCCAAAGCTAGCTACGAAAACAATACCACCACTAATTCTAAGGACAACCACAAAGCATTCTATAGCTATGTAAAAGAATCTCGATGGCAACACCCAGATCTGCTCTGAGTTACAGCACAAAGGCACGAAAATTACAGAACCAACTGATATTGCCAACATCCTGGCAGATAGGTTCAGTACTAACTTTACCCCCCACCCCCTAAAAGGCCCATATCTATACAGGAAGAATGCAGAGTCCCTGTAATCACAACTACGCAGGTAAAAGCTGCACTCTTTAAAGCAAAAAACACAGCATCCATGGGATCAGACAACATCCCAGGCTGCGTTTTACATGAACTTCAGAATGAACTGGCTCCCCACTTAAGCACCATGTTCAATAACAGCCTCGCATCAGACTTTGTGCCCACTGAATAATGCACAGCAACAGTTATCCCACTCCACAAAGGGGGAGCCACCTCTGATCCCGGGAACTATCGACCTATTAGCCAGATGAGCCTGGTCTGCAAGGCCATGGAACGTATCATCATGAAACTCATAAACAAAGATACTGGTAACCTCCAAACTCTGGATCCCACCCAGTTCGGATTTGTGAAAGGCAAATCATGCCTCCTATACCTGATCGACTTCTTTGAGGCAGTCACCAAAGCCGTAGATGAGGGTAAGGTGGTTCACACAGCCTATCTTGACCTCGCCAAGGCTTTTGACACCATCCCCCATTCTGGAATTATAGCTAAACTCACTAAACTAGGTTTAAATACCTACGTCATAAGATGGGTTGCCAACTGGCTCACTGACAGAACCCACACTGTAAAAGTTGCAGACTCCAAATCTGACCTCAAAGCAGTGACAAGTGGAGTACCACATGGTTCCGTCCTGGGACCTCTCCTGTTTGGTATCTACTTCACTGAAGTACAGGCTAATACAGAAGGCCTCTGGCTAATGAAGTTTGCAGATGACTGCAAACTAGGAGCCATAGTCAAGTCCCCAAATGATGTGGACATCCTACAGAAGGGCCTCGCTGAGACAGATGCCTAGTGTCAGAGCCATGGCCTCAAGCTCAATGTCAAAACGTGCAGTGTCATCCCCTTTGGTAAAAACTCTGTACCCATGAACTACCACACAGGCAGCAATCTACTTAACACCAAATGTGTGATAAGAGACCTTGGGACCCAAGTGGACAGTAGTCTCTCCTTTGATAGTCACATCGCCACAGTAGTCAGGAAGTCCTTGTATGTGGCACACCTCATCATAAAAGGGTTCTCATCCAGGAAAAAAGAGGTCATTGTTCCCCTCTACTCGACAGTCATTAGACCCATTATAGAGTACAATGCTCCTTTTGGAATGTACCTCACAAGACATCTGCAGCAGCTGGAAAGGCCACAGAAGTACCTCACAAAGAGGATTACTGGCCTCAAACAAATGCCCTATACTGACCGCCTCAAAAAACTCCAACTTTATTCCGTAGCATATCGCCTACTCCGAGGTGATCTCTGCCTAACATATAAAGCTATGTCAAACCCAGAGCTGTTGGACATGCTACACCTAAAGAAATCCCAATCCCTCCAAGCTACACGCTCTAGGGACCTAAACCTTGTCACCACAATAAACAAGACATGCTGGAGGGATAGATTCCTGTCCCAGAGACTTTCCATACTCTGGAACAGGCTACCCATCTATGTCAAGCAAAGTTCTTCATTAGCACTCTTCAAGAAAAATCTTGATGAGTGGATGGGAAATAGGAAATACACCCCGGGGATCACTTCTGTGTCTCTGCTCGACAGTGTCACAGGAAAATAACTTTCTTGGGTGGCGTAAGCCAGGGAACCTTGTTGGCTAGGCTTACGTAGGCCCTTGGGCCGATAGCCTAGCACCTACCTATGAACCTATTATGACAGAACAATGCCTTGTCAGTGTTAAAGTATACAATGACTGAAACATTGTTTAACTATGCTTTATCCATTTTACCTTGGAAACACTGTCATGCTCTTTAAGTTTGCTTTCGCATACATTATGAGCTGACCTGACTTGCATGAATTAGTATTAAACTTAATCAATAAATGATGTATTTGTCATCTGAAATAGTTTAGTTGGGAGAGCATTGGACTGAAGCGCTAAAGGTCCCTGGTTCAGTCCTAGGTTTCTGCTCCCACCCCACCCATTAGGGAAACCACCGTAAAAAATTTCTCCAAAGCCAAATTCACACTTTTTAAGATAGAAGTAGCAAACTTCACAACACTCATGCAGACGGACAATAGAGCTACAACTGCTGAATCCTACACAAATGCACTTTATAAGCACTTACACGAATGCATGGATTGTGCTATGCCTAACAGAACTAAGGTGCTATCCTCCAAAAAAAGGAAGCCAATCTGGTGGCCCCCTGCCATAAACAAACTCTGCAACAGAAGAAAGAAACTGTTGCATAAAAGAGTAAAATCCCATGATTGGAGGAACTCCCTGGTCAGCCTCAGTAAGAAGCTGAGATCCCTCATAAAATCCTCCAAAGCTAGTTACGAAAACAAAATCACCACTGATTCTAAAGACAACCACAAAGCATTCTATAGCTATGTCAAGAATCTTGATGGCAACACTCAGATTTGCTCTGAGTTACAGCACAATGGCACTAAATATACAGAACCAACTGATATTGCCAACATCATGCCAGATAGGTTCAGTGCTAACTTTACCGCCCTCTCACCCCCTAAAGGGCCCATCTCTACACCGAAAGAATGCAAAGTTCCTGTAATCACGGTTACACAGGTACAAACCACACTCTCCAAAGCCAAGAACACAGCATCCATGGGACCTGACAACATCCCAAGCTGCGCTCTACATGAACTACAGAATGAACTGGCACCCCACCTAAGCAACATTTTCAATCATAGCCTCACCTCATTCTTTGTGCCCACTGAATGGCGCACAGCGACAGTTATCCCATTCCACAAAGGGGGAGCCACCGCGGACCCTGGGAACTACCACCTCATTAGCCTAACAAGCCTGGTCTGCAAGGCCATGGAACGTATCATCATGGAACTTATAAACAAAGATATTGGTAATCTCCAAACTCTGGACCCCACCTAGTTCAGGTTTGTAAAAAGGCAGATCATGTCTCCTAAACCTGATAGACTTCTTTGAAGCAGTCACCAAAGCCATACACGAGGGGTAAGGTGGTTCACACAGCCTATCTAGATCTCACCAAGGCTTTTGACACCATCCCCCACTCTGGAATTATAGATAAACTCACTAAACTAGGTATAAATCCCTATGTCACAAGATGGGTTGCCATCTGGCTCACTGGTAGAACCCACAGTGTGAAAGTAGCAAACTCCAAATCCGACTTCAGACCAGTGACAAGTGGAGTACCACAGGGTTCAGTCCTGGGTCCTCTCCTGTTTGGTATCTACTTCTCTAAAGTACAGACTAAAACAGAAGGTTTTTCCCTAACGAAATTCACAGATGACTGCAAACTAGCAGCCATAATCGAAACTCCTAACGACAGATGCCTGGTGTCAAAGCCATGGCCTCAAGCTCAATGCCAAAAAGTGCATTGTCATCCCCTTTGGTAAAAACTCTGTACCCATGAGCTACCACATAGGTGGTAGTCTACTTAACACTGAAAGTGTGATAAGAGACCTTGGGACACAGGTGGACAGTTGTCTCTCCTTTGATAATCACATCGCCACAGTAGTCAGAAAATCCATCTATGTGGCACACCTCATCACAAATGTTTCTCATCCAGGAAAAAAGAGGTCATTGTTCCCCTCTACTCGTCACTCATTAGACCCATTTAGAGTACAACGCCCCTTTTGGTATGTACCTCACAAGACATCTACAACAACTGGAAAGGCCGCAGAAATACCTCACAAAGAGGATTACTGGCCTCAAAGAGATGCCCTATGCAGACCGTCTCAAAAACTCCAGCTTTACTCTGTCGCATATCGCCTACTCAGAGGCGATCTCTGCCTAACATACAAAGCTATGTCAAACCCAGAGCTGTTGGACATGCTCCACTTAAAGAAATCCGAATCCCTCCGAGCTACACTCTCTAGGGACCTAAACCTTGTCACCACAATAAACAGAACATGCTGAAGGGATAGATTCCTGTCCCAGAGACGTCCCATACTCTGGAACAAACTATTTATCTACATCAAACAATGCTCCTCATTAGCACTGTTCATAGAAAAATCTTGATGATTAGATGGGAAATAGGAAATTCACCCCGGTGATCACCTCTGCGGTTCTGCTCGACAGGGGCACAGGAAAATTACTTTCTTGGGTGGCGAAAGCCAGGGTACCTTTTTGGCTAGGCTTATATAGGCCCTATGGCCAATAGCCTAGTACCTACCTATGAACCTATTTGCAGAAGGCACAGTGGAGAATATTCATTCTACCCGCGGTGGTGGTGCTGCGGTAGCGTTGTCACCTCACAGTAAGACGCTGTCCGGTTCGATTCTCAGCTACAGCGTCTTCTGAGTGGAGACATGCGTAAATGGGCATACCTTCATTGAAGGTTGTGCGTCAGGCCTTGCAAGCCGGTACGTAAAAATCAACTGCCAATCATTAGCGGACCGGAGTTCCGCTGTGGCGACCCCTAACCGGGAAAAGCCGAAAGACACAAACAAACAGTGGAGAATATTCATTCATTCTCCAATGTCTGCAAACGAAATGTAATAATGAAATTAAGACAACATTAATATTTTCCTTTGTTTTACATGACTATACATATTTTTCTGAGAAATGTCTCCTTTTAGATATATAGACAGGACAGCCTGCAGTGAAACAAATGGCTTCAGAAACACAGCATTCCACTTTGTTCAATCGTGTATGAATAAATTTAACACAAATAACAGAAACATTGCAAATTCTAGTGCCATAGTTCATTCATCTATCTTTATGGCATTATGTCTACACATATAATATATGTCCACAGGCTAGTATAGCCACACATGTTATTTTGCCAAAGTCAAACATGATGGTCATACAAAAACATTGAAGATGAATAGAGCTTGTGCGATCCTGTACACTTTAGTTAACTTTTTTACTGTTTGATTTCTATATGTCCATAAACAAAATAAAATCCTCAAGTTTCACAGAAAAAAAATGGTCAGCACAAGTAAGATGATACACAAGGCAGGTGTTTGCCATACGGTATCTGTTAAAATGCAATACTTTACAAAATATGCTAATACACAGCAGAGCTATGTTACATTGTATTTGCTAAACAGCTAAAAGGTAACTAACATCAATGTACAGGCTGACAAACAGGACAAACAAGAAAAACTGTATTACATTTAAGGAGCTAAAATATAACAGCCTGGATCCACTGACATTTAGGAAACAAACAGTATCTTCAATCCAAGACCATACTGTGCTCTTCTGTTTAACTATATTTATTTATTTATTTACTTATGATTTGTTAACTATGCATTACTGAATGTATTCAGTAAATTTGTAATCATTAACTCATTTACTGTTTTTTTCTTAGTCCTGACAGAGAGATCAGGTATGTGTTATTTCCATCAAAACAAAGATTGCAAAGCAAGCAATAATGCCCAACAGGGTGTGCACTATTGTGGAAATAATGCATGTCCAAGGGTGTTCTGAGGCCTGACACTGCAGGATCAGAAGCCGCTACACCCCTGGAAGGGCATTACTTCCACAATAACACAAACCCTGGAGAGCATTATTGCACTTAAAGAATAAGCTGTTTTTTTCCACCTAATGTTTCAAACTTGCTTTAGTATGTGTAATAGTTGTTCTCGGAAGATTTTACATCCAAAATACAAGTTATATATGTATTTAATGTTATGCACACACATGCACATGCATTCAGAAAGACAAACATACCGATACACACGTATGCACAGAAAAACATAAATATACTCACTCAGAAACACAGGCAGATAGGCTTGCACACATATACATAGATAAACACACACACACACACACACACACACACACACACACACACACACACACACACACACACACACACACACACACCACTTAACATCCACTTTGTTATGAAACACATCCTCAAATGTCTTCTTTGTGAGCCAATGACTGAAAATAAATGGCAGCATTGTCCTACTGCTTCATGCGGACCATTCAGTTTTAGTTTAAATCACTGAGAATTAAAGTCAGATAATTCCAGATATTAAGTGTTTCATAAGTTTTAAAATCCACACTGATGGACTGACTGCTTGTTGCAATCAGTGTTGCCTCTTCTCTATCTCTGCATTTCAGTCACTTTCACTTTATGCTCTCTCACACACACACACACATGTAAGCACAAATACATACACAAACATACATGCACACAGACAAACAGAGACCCCCACACACTTTATTTTTTTCTTTACATTTCATGCTCGCTATACAGCAACATTGTTTAATAACAGTAAAAGAAATTGCAGCCATTTGGGTTTTAATTATCTAAGCTTCAAGGCAGCTGAATATGCTGCTATGAAGAGGCAGACTCATTTTTAAGTGGACATTACCTGTACAGTAACACCCTGTTTGTTCTCCATTTGGGGTTTAATGTACAAACTGACCATTCTCTAAAAGCAGTTTTTGCACACTAAGTACTCAAAGGTTCAAAATAGTGAACCTTGCAATAGTAAACACGTACATGTGTGTTTTCCTCCAGCTTCTGCCACTGCAGTTTAGTGGAAAGCTACAGCTATTTTTCATATTCATCCTGTGTTTGGAAACAAATGCAAACTGCAGTAATTGACTAAACAACATAAACATGAACAGGAAAAAAGTAGTCATATAAAGAAAATAAGAAAATTCCCCATTATTTTGCCTGATTACATATATCATTTTGAAGTGTGCTTGCATGTAGATGTAAGGGCAGGACTGACTGCAGTAAAAACACATGGGCTTCAGAATGGCAACATTCCACTTTTAATAGCAATTTAATCAATTTATCAGGAATAACAGAAGCATGGCAAACTCTGCTGCAGTCTCTCATCTATCCATATTTATATGCCTCACAGTTAGACGTTGCCCATTCGATCCTCAGTTAGAGCGTCTTCTGTGTGGCGACATTCGTGAACAGGTGTTCCTTCATGGAAGGTTGTGCGTTAGGCCCGGCAAGCCAGCATGTAAAACTCTACTGCCAATCATTAGCGGACCGGAGTTCCACTGTGGTGACCCCTAACCTGGAAAAGCCGAAAGACACAAACAATGTCTAAATTTAGCAATTTTGTTGTAACAAGCATCCAGCTTGTGTAGGTCTGTCTGTCTAAGGTTGGTAAGTATCGGGGATGCATACAGTAGGGTGGAGATTAGCTGGGAATTGGCTATGGAGATTATAGCTGCCTTAGTTAGGAATTGGTGGCTTCGCTATAATGCACCAAGTTTCTTGTGAACTTTTTTTATTGTGAGAGATATGTGGGTGTCAAATCTAAGTTTGTTGTCTATTTCCACACCACGTAATTGTGTGTGCTCTGACGGAGAGATGATGGTATTGTCTTTGGCAAGAATGTTGAAGTGGGTGGTGTTTTGGGTGGCTTTAGAAGGTTGGAACAGGAGAAGTTTTGTCTTACTTGGGTTGAGTAGGAGCTGAGCACTGGATAGCCAGCTTTCTACAGAAGAGAATGATTCTTGTGTGATCTGTTGTAGTTCTAATAGAGTGGTGGCAGAGCAGATGAGAGTAGAGTCATCTGCATACTGTATAAGAGCTGCTTGTGTGGTGGCAGTATGTAGGTTGTTAGTGAAAAGTGAAAATAGCAGAGAGCCAAGGATAGACCCTTGGGGAACTCCAAGAGTAACTGGGAGGCGAGGTGATGTGTTATTGTCCCAGATTACTGATTGCTGGCATCCGTGTCAATAGCTGTGGAACCAGTTGCAGGCTGGTTGTGAGAAGGAGAGGTTGGGAAGAGCAGAGAGTAGTAGCTCATGAGATACCACGTCAAAGGCCTTTGAGAGATCTAGAAATACGGAAGTAGAGAAGAGACCATTGTTTTTGTGATGAAGTATAGTGTTGCTGAAGGAGAGCAGAGCAGAGGTAGTGCTGTGATATGGCCTGAAACTATGTTGGGTTTTGGAGAGGAGATTATTAGCTAGGAGGTAGTTGGAGACCTGGGTGTTGTTATATTTTTCAAGTATCTTGGAGAGAGGGGAGAGGATAGCAATGGAGCAGTAATTTGAGAGGTCAGTGGAGTGGGTGCCTTTGTGGAGGGGAATGATGTGGGATATTTTCCATATTGAGGGAACATAGCCTTCTGTTATGGAACGATTGATTAGAATTGAAATTGGGTAGGCTAGTGCATCAGATGCAATTTTCAAGTATTCAGCAGGGAGGTTGTCAGCTGCGACTTTGGTGGGTTTAAGTTTTGACAATAGTCTTTTTATGTTGGAGGGAGGTACTGAGGTGAAGAAGAAAAGAGGAGTGGGGGGTTTAGGGTTAGGAGTTCGGGGGCTGTTGTAGGGAAGTGTTGTTTGTTTAGAGATGTTATAGTTTCAGTGAAGTGTTTGTTGAAGGATTCAGCAATACTGCTGGAGAAGGGGGGAATGGACAGCTGGGGGGGGGGTATCAACCTTCCCTGGGTGGAGGCTATTGTTAATAGTGGACCAGAATTGCTTAGGGTTGTAGTTGGAGAGTTTAGGGTGGATTTATAGTAGAGGGATCTGTCTAATTTTATATGCTTTTTGGCTTTATTGAGCAGCTTAAGGAATGATTGCCTATCCGAGTTATTTTTTGTTAGTCGCCAGTGCTCCCAGGCCTTATCTCTGGATTTCATTAGGGTTCTGGTGGTCTTTTGTAACCATGGGGCATGCCTGGATCTGACTTTGGCATTTCTTACAGGAGCATGGGTGTTTAGGATGGAGAGGAAGGTACTGTTGAAGAAGTGGACGGCCTCATCTAGGTTGAGGTATTTTAGTGGTGACCAGTTAATTTTTTGCAGGGAGGAGATGAAGGAGTTGGGGTTAAAGTTGGTCTTGTTCTGTATTTGCCTGTGGATAATTGGCTTGAGACTGTTTGTGTGGTGCCAAATTAGGAAAGTGGGGGAGTGATCACTAAGACTGTCAGGTAAGTAGCCCGCTAGGTAAGACTGAGGGGCTTTGTTGACTAGGATCCAGTCAAGTAAGGTATGATTGTTAGGGTTTTTGTTGATTCGGGTAGAGGACTGAATGAGTTGAGTGAACCCATAGAGATTAAGGTGAATGGTTGGGAGACTGTTATTACAGGATAGCCAGTTGATGTTAAAGTCACCGAGAATGATGGTTTCCTGGGGTAGAGATAGAGTAGCCCAGCTCAGGAGATTTTCTAGGGGTGTAATATTTTGCCCTGGTGGGAAATAGCATCCTATGATATTGATTGTTTTGTTTGGGTTTAGTTTGAGATTGGCATAAAGGATTTCTTCATTGTTGTGGTGAGGGGCAGATGAGTTCAGGAGTTGAATATTGAGGTGGTATTTAAATATCAATGCTACACCACCTCCTTTTTTGGACAATTTGTCTATGCGAAGGATGTTGTATTCAGGAGGTAGTATTTCCTCACTTTTAATGTGAGGTTTGAGCCAGGTTTCGGTTAGGAAGAGAATATCTGGGGAATATATGCTTATGCTGGCGTGCAGTTCTTGGATTTTACTGCATATGCTTCTGATGTTTCGGGACATTACAAGTAGTTCTGTTGTTTTCTTGTTGGCTAGGAGTTGAGTTGTGGGGGGGGGTTGCTTGGACTAGGGTTTGTGGTTGGGTTGGATTTGGGAGGATCAGGGTTTGGATGGATGTCTCCAGCGAGGGCTAGTTTATAGAGGGTATTTAGAATATGTGTGTTAGGTGTTTGGTAATGGAGTGTGTGTATTGGGAGGATGGTTTTGGTGGCAGGGTTGTGTAGTTATAGTATAAATGTTTGAGGGAGGGTGCTGAGAGTGTACAGTGGAAGTTGTTAGGGCATGTGACTGTGGAGCCTTGGTAGGATGTAACGTGAGCTACAACTACACAGGTTAGGATTGTTATTATATTAGGTAGTAGCATGATTGTGTTGGGTGTAGGGGGAGGGGGTGAGTAGTGGTGTAGCCTAATTGCTGTCAATTATGGGTGGGGTCAAGGCTAAGAATAAATGTAGAGGTACTGGGGGCGGGTGGTAATAGGGGGCAGTGAGGGGAGCAAAGAGAGCGTAGCGAACGGAGCGGGATAGAACCCCCCCCCCCCGGCTAAAGATTGCAGGGGAAGTGTCTAAATAGCCAAATTGTTAGGAGTTATTAGAATCTAGCAGGGAAAACCAATCTATAGACCTGATTTCAGCTGTGTCCTTTCTGGGTAGACACTCAGTTTGAAGCAGACAAAAAGTGGCAGTTTAAGTAGATTTTTGCCTCTATTTTACAAGTGGGCAATTCCAGTTTATCTATAGGGTTACCTTTTTTTGCTTAGAGCTTTATCCTAGTTTACTGATAACTAAAAAGAAAAAGTTAACTGGGGAATGTATTTACAGCAGATGGGAGTGGGGGTGCAGCTGCCATCCCTAGCCGTGTGGGTAGAGCCAGTTATTTCATACCCAGTTATTTTCCTCATGCATGAGTGATATGAAAGAACAAGAGGAAATCTACTCCTTCTTTAACAGCCTCAGAATGCTTCCACTATCAAATGTCAGTGTCAGCCATGAAAGACCACTCAATGGTAACATGAAAGCAGTTATTAAACATATTTCTTACTTCATCTAAATAGTTAACTCATGCAATAACCTGGGCCAGGTCTATATTATAACAGTGAATGCTTAAAATAGTGAACGCTATATAATCGACCCTAAAATGTCAAAACAGCAAAAGAAAAAAAGTTTTTCTTATGGGAAAAAAATCGCTGCTCCGTAATAAATAAATAAATAAATAAATAAAATAAAGTGGGGGGGGTTGAGCCCCCACACCCCCCCCCCCACTTAAATATACCAACTCCGACATTGCACCACAGTGGAGGAAATGGCAAAGTCCCAAAAATGCCCCAGTAATTATTTTTTTTCCCTGGGAACAAAAATTGCTGTTCCATGCATTCAGGATTTCACCATTTCAACTAAAGAGGGTCGATTAAACAGCATTCGCTATGTTAAGCGTTCACTGATTTAATAGGTCCCCCTGGGCCATATCCAGCACAAGGTGACACAGACAGTTGCTTAGGGCCTGGTGCTGAGTGAGGGGTCCCAGCCATGGCCATTTGTAACAACTCGTCTACTGCTCCAGTCTCAGTAGTAGCTATCCATAACAACAATAGCACTGTTTACAGCTCCAATCTCAGTAGTACCCATCAGTAACAACGACTCTGTTTACTGTTCCAGTCTCAGTAGCAGCCATCCATAACAACAATAGCACTGTTTACAGCTCCAATCCCATTAATAGCCATCCATAACAACAACGGCTCTCTTTACAGCTCCAATCTCAGCAGTCGCCAATAATAAACAGGAAACATGCCACAGAGCTTCCAGGACCTGGCGCAGCATTTTACCTTCACCTAGGATGATACCTCAATACAAGCAAAAATGTCTGACTTCAACAATTGGCTTAGTTTCTGGTATCATTCAAAGTAGATCCAGTATCTGTCAACCGGGGATGTCATGGTCAACAGATTTCGATGCTTTGCCAAATATGGTCTTCATCTGTCATCCCCTGGGATTTTGGTTACTGGCTAAGACTCTTGCCACTCCTACAGCGCTTTTTTTAGGCAATATCACAAGAACAAAATTATTGATGTAAAAATACTCTCTAAAAACAACCTCAAGGTGATGCTGCTAAATGCTAGGAGTCTAATCCAGAAACTGAACTCACTGGAAGCAGTCCTTACACTGGAAGATGCTGGCATTTGTGCAGTCACTGAGACCTGGTTTAAGGCTGCGGACAGCAACCCAGCTATACCAGGTTACATTTCATTCCACACGTTCAGACCACAAACTGAAGGCATGAGAACTAAAGGAGGTGGTGTATCAATATTCATTAAAATAAATACACCTCTAGACTGGTTAAACAGCACAATTCCCTTGAATTACTTCAGGTGCAATTGACTGCAGGTAAGACCTCTCTTTAGGTCATTGTCAGCTATAGGACCACTTCCATGAATCAGGACATCCACTTAGTCTACTTGGATATACTTGAGTCAATCAAGATACAACCAAATACCCTGGTTTTGAGTGACTTTAACTACCCATAAATAGACTGGATAAATTATATGTGTTCTAACTCACTTGCTCAAAGGTTCTTGGACTTCGTTAACTCCAATGCCTGGACCAGCTGGTGGACACACCCACAAGGGGCTTAAACATCCTGGAACTGGTGCTCACCAACATGGGAAATTGTTGCACCACCCCCTGGTGACATCTGACCACAAATCAGTCTTGCTTGAAGTAACTATAACACAAGACCCCCCCAAAAAAACAACTAAACTAAAACATTTCTCTAATGCCAATTACAACCTTTTATGTGATGGCATAAATAGCTTCATAGCCCCTCCCCACTGATGGAACAGACACCTATGCTGAGTTATACTCCAGTGCTTTATACAAGTAAAAACTGCTCCCTCCTCAACTTAAACAAGTAAATAAGACTCATAGTGAAGTCCTCCAAAACTAACTATGAATCAAAATTACACTCCCTAACTAAGGATAACCACAAGGCATTCTTTAGTTACATCCGTAACTTCAAAGGTAAGACCCAGATTTGTGCTGAACCCATAGTTAATGGTACTACATATATAGAACCTGTAGATATAGCAAACCTGCAAGCTGACAGACTCAGTGAAAACTTCACTCCCCTGTCCCCGTCACATATACCCCAAAGCATCCCAAACACCTGTCCTCTGCCTAGTATGTCAGAGGAGAAGGTTTTAAATGCCCTTTCCGAGGTCAAAAACACAGCCTCTATGGGACCAGACTCCCAGGCTGTATTCTACATGGGTTAAAACAGGAATTAGCATCACCACTGAGCATGCTTTTCAATCACAGCCTAAGCACTGGCTTCATCCCAGTGGAATGGAAAACAGCTACCATTATCCCTTTGCACAAAGGGGGTATATCCACAGAGCACAGGAACTACAGACCCATTAGCCTGACAGCCTTATCTACAAGGCCATGGAATGAATAATCATGGACCTTATTAACAAAGATATAAGAAATCTCCAAATGCTCAACCCCACCCAGTTTGGCTTTGTCAATGGGAGATCATGCCTGTTAAACTTGGTGGACTTCTTCAAGACAGTCACCAAAACCCTAGATGAGGGCAAATCTGTGTATACGTCCTACCTAGATTCAGGCAAGGTCTTTGACACAGTTCCTCACTCAGGCATCACTGATAAACTCACCTAACTGAGTATCAATCCATATATTGTCAGGTGGGTTGCACACTGGCTCAGTGATAGAACTCATATGGTCAAAATATGGGACTCCACCTCCTCCAGCAGATCCGTAACCAGTGGTGTTCCTCAGGGGGTTCTGGGACTCCTACTATTCAGAATCTACTTCTCCGAAGTGCAGGCTAAAACTAAAGGACTGTGGCTGAGAAAGTTTGATAATGACCGTAAACTGGGAGCAATCACTGAAACCCCTAGCAATGTCAACATCCTGCAAGAAGGCCTTACACAGACTAACTACTGGTGCCAAAGTATGGTCTTAAACTTAATGCAAAAAAATGCATTATCATTCCCTTCAGCAAGGGTGATACTCCTGCAAACTACCACATCAATAGCAATACCAAAGCACACAGTCAGTGGTGAGAGATCTGGGCACACAGGTTGACAGCAGCCTTAACTTTGATCACCATGTCTCCACAGTGGTAAGAAGGGCATTTTATATTGTTCATTCATAAGTAAGGGCACTGACTCCAGAAAAAAAGAGGTTATAACCCCCTGTATTCTTTCTTCATCAGGCCAATAATAGAGTACAATGCTCCCTTTAGTATGTTCCTTTCCAAACACCTGCAGCAACTGGAGAGACCACAGAGGTTCCTTACAAACAAAATTCAGGGTCTTCAAGCTCTGTCTTATGCAGACAGACTGAAATCATTGTCACTTTACTCTGTGTCATACAGATTGCTCAGAGGTGAGCTGTTCCTTGCATATAGAGCAATCTTTGACTCAGCTTTGATGCAAATGCTGCACATTCGCAAGTCAAATGGCACATGGGATCACTCACGCAAAGGACCTTAACTTTGTATGTGACATCACCAGAACTTGCTGAAGAGATGGATTTGTCTCACAGAGGTTGCCCCACCTTTGGAACAAGCTTCCTATTCATGTTAAACAAAGCCCCTCTTTGGCCCTATTTAAGCACAATTTGGATGACTGGATGGGTAACCGGAAATTTACCCTGGGGGTTCCATCTGTGTCCCTCTTGGACAGGGGCAATAGGTGCTGATTTTAATGTCTGCTTGAACCAGACACTCTTGGGGAAAATGGGTTGAAGTTGGCTATGCTTGTAAGGGCCCTATGGCCATTAGCCTAGTAACTTCCTATGATCCTATGTCTTTTAAGCATGAGAATGTATTTTTGTCCTGTAATTGAAAGCAGCTTTGATGTGGTGGTGAAGAGTGCTGCAGCATGAAGTCCCAGAGTTGTTGAAACAAGGGATATGAATTAAGCAGAGGGGTGTCTACTACATTGTGTAGATGCAATGCATATTCTGTGTGTTTTTTAAGAATCTCTGAGGAGGTGAACAGAGCTTCAGCATTGTGTGTGTGTGTGTGTGTGTGTGTGTGTGTGTGTGTGTGTGTGTGTGTGTGATAACCCAGTTAGAGGGGCAGTCTAGTTAAGTGATTTACTAAGCATCACACAGGCTCAAACCTTATACCTTAGGTATTGGAGACAAGCGCCATCATCTTCCACACCAACTTCCAGCTATATTTTGAAAAATATTATGAATACCGTTAAATTTATTTATTTATTTATTTACTTATTGTCAGGCACACAGATGTAAAATGAAAACTGTTTGGGCTACAACATTTTTTGTAGTATTAAGTGCAGATGAGTAAGGGTATGAGTCATTAAACAGCTGCTTCCTATAGTACATGGTTTGATTCCCACAGCCTTCATTCATCTTCTATGTAACTCTGCCAGTTTAATTCACCAGGCAGCACTCTTGGACTGCTCCTGAACAGGGACACTTCAGTCCAGCAGACTATCCCAAGCTGTTAGCAAATGCATTACACACTTGTCTTTTGAATTCCTGCACCATTCGTGTAGACATTAATTAGTACTTCAATGTATGTTTTTTGAGTATGAATCCAAGTCCATCTATTGTAATTTAAAGGATTGCCATATACATTTTCACTAACTGTGAGTTTCAGGGAAAGATATGTTTACTGCTTCTCATGCTAAGTCTGTTTTCAATGTGAGTGTGCTTGTTTAGAAAAATGTTTTTCTGTAAAATTTTAAATAAGTTTTAAATGAAATCCAAATCTCTATGATAATTGTAAATGTGAAGAAAGAAACAGTATGTACAATGATAGTTTTGAACAGTGTTTATGGTAACTGAGGAGAGACAGCCAAGTAATGGGATACTGGTATGGCTGGTAGGGACATGCATCATTACCTTGCATTTGGCCCCCATTGTCCATGATATCCACACTCTGGCTGTGATGATTCTGGAGGTGTACGCTGCAACAACATAGCATTATTAGTCAATCAAGTAGGTCAGCCCTACATTGAGTGATGTCAAATGGGATAGCTATTCTTGATGATAAAGGCACATGGGGAGCAACAAATGAGATATACTTGCCCTGCAAGCATGTAAGCTCCCTCCTACAAAAAAATACTATGTTGTATAAATGGATATTTCTTATTTTTGTATAACTTGTGGACTGCTGAACAAACACTAAAGCATTTATATTATCTCTAATTGTTTTGCTTTATTCATTGTACTAAAGAATGAATTAATTCATTAAATGGCTTGGAATGTGTAATGCAGTCTAAACATGTTGCATTTCAGTAATATAAAAACACAACTAATGGTATTCCACCCAATTAGGACTAATGACCCCACCTTTTCCATTCACTCTGCCAATAAGACCCTCATCACACCTGTCTTTGTGGCCAAACTACTAGGTCTCACAACTGACCAGCAACTTAAATATAATAAACTCATATCCCTAACCATCTCCAAAGTCCACAAAAAGCTAGGATGCCTCAACCATATCAACAAGCTCTTAACCTCTGAATCCAGAACTACCACAGCCAGAACTCATCTCTTATCAACACTACTCTATGCATCCCCAGCGCTATCAAATCTAAATAAAGCCGACCTGAAGAAACTTTCAACTTGCTACAACAAAATAGCTAGGTTTGCAACCAACACTAAATCACAGTCTCGCCACTGCCATTCCCTACAGAAACTACACTGGCTAGAATTTCCAAACTTACTATGCTTCCACCAGCTCAACTTAGCCCATCAAATACTATATCACCCTGATAAAACCCCTGCCCTAACAGGGCTCCTAAACTTCTACAGCACCCACAGGGAACTATGATACAGTAACAAAGCCCTAATTGAAGTCATTCCATGTAAAAACAGCTTAGAGGAATCTCTATTCCCTTATGAAGTTGCAAAAACATGGAATACCCTGCACCCAGACCTCAGGTTACAAAACCACAACACCACATTCAAAAATATCCTTAAATCACACCTTTATGAAAACCATATATGTAACTGTAATGACCCTCCCTGAATCCACCCTATTCTAGGCTATTACTCATTGCTGACTCTGATGAACACTGTTACACTGACATACTCTACTTAGGCAAATTGTATATAGTGTAAATATCTTTTAAATTTGTTTTACTGTGATGTCAATTGTATATATTCTGTACTTATGTTCGCTATACAAATGTATTGTGATCATATACTTCCACTACAACCTTGTTTCTGTTTAACTGTTAACCTTACTTGAATATATTTTTTCTTAATTACTGTTAAACTTTGTTAACTACTTTTTACTTATCACTTTGTAACTTTGTGGAGCTCTTCTCCCCAGGACTCCACTGAAAACGGACACCTGTTGTCCAGCTGGACTATCCTGGTAAATAAATGTTAAATAAAAATAAATAAATAAATATTTTTGCAGTACCTTCTTTACAGCCTCCAGGAACCGCAAAGGGGTTGACATCTGTCAGGTCTTCTAGTCTGAATTATTTGGAATGATTATCAGAAACATCTGATCTTCAGCAATATGTAGTTATATAGGTGTATATTACTATGAAACAGTCTTCTCTACAAGATCAGACTGTACAGTATTTCAGCATTTAGTTAAAAACTGTTAGTCTGTCAGTGTGCGTTGAGAACTAAAACCCTTAACTTGTTAATGGGTGGCTTACTATTGCAAGGATGCAGGGTTTGAATATTTTTCCCCCCTTAATTTACCTACTGTGTGACACTGAGCAAGTCATTTAACCATATAGTGCTTTGGAGCAAGTGGGTATTAGGGCTAGGCTAATTGTGAATCTGTTGCTGTTGTTTGCCAGGAATTCCCTTTTGTATAGCCGATCTAGTTCAGGAAATGTTATGGCAATATCACCAGCACACCATTTTCAAATCTAACATGGGCAATTTATTCTTCAAGGGCGGCAGGCACTGCATTTGTAGATGATGCACTGGAAAGCAAAGCTGTTCACCAGCAGCAACTTTCACATTTATAATACTTCTCTTTAATATGGAACTATTCAGATGACTTCAGCTTCTGCAGAGATTGGGTATACTGACTTAGCATATGCTATCAGATGGTTAATGTTTCTTATGGTATCATAAATACTCTTCTATTTAAAATGTGCTACACATGGCTAGATCTTATGGTATGATGCAAGTGGTCTTTATATAGTTTCATGTAGTTCACCCAAAGCTATGAATAAAGTATATCTTTCTTCATAACAATAAGGGATGTACACAGTCAACAAAGTGGCTGTAACTGCTTGTGGGGAGTGGAGGCTGTCTGTGGATAAAAGTAACTTATGCTCTTATCATCTGGTCATTTTTAAATAGTCTTTAATCTGGTTTGCAGGACTACTGTGCATATGTGCGTGTGTACATGTGTGCGTGTGTGTGAGTTAAGTTGCAATGCTGTGTGTGAAAGAAATTTGAAATGTGTTGCTTTAGTAATAATAATAATAATAATAATAATAATAATAGCAACAATAATAACAATTATTATTATTTTACATAGGCATCTGAGAACAATGCAGCCAACAATGTGGCTATAATTCCTGGGTTTGGTAAATGTCAGTGGATAAAGATAACTGACCCTGCTGAGCTGCTAAAGTTAAAAAGTCTCTATTCCATCTTTGCAGGACTAGTGCACATTTGTGTAAAGCAAATTGGAATAATTTACTTTGGCCATTTTTATCACACTCAGACATGTGATGTCTACACAGTTGATAAATCTGCCATAACTGTTGAGCACATAAATTGGAGAATTATCATCACAGCAGTTTGAGTGGTCTTTTTATTGTTGAAAAAGTTCTAAAATGGGTATTTTCATCACTATAGGTTCACTCATTTTATTTCACTACTTACTTGAAAAAATGTTCAAAACTACAAATTTAAAACACATTCAGCAAATGTTACAGTACTAAACAAGAAACATAACTTAAAACAATCAGGAAGATAAATCAAATAACACATGCATTTATGCATGGTCCTAAAAGATGTGTGCCACAGGCATGTGGTTTGAAAACAGCCCAGGGCCCAACAAACACTTAATCTGCCAGCCAGATGCATTTTCAATGAATGTGAGTTTCAAGGGAAGAGAAGTTTACTGTTGCTCATGCTAAGTCTGTTTTTATATAATGGCCATCTGTGCTTGTGCTATAAAACTTGAAATAAGTTTTAAATTATATCCAAATCTCTGTCATAATTGCACAGTGACTGGTATGGATAATGTTTATGGTAATTGCAGAGAGATAGATAAGTAATGGCTCACTGGAATGGCTGGGGGTGCTTTATTGGTATGCCTAGGGGCCCCATTTGACCATAATCCAACTGTGGCAATAATTCAGAACTCTGTGCAGCCATGTAGTACACATCATTATTGAGATAGAAGGACAGTGTCCTGAGTTTCTGAAAGGAATTAACTTTCACAGAGTGGAAATTCATATGCTCTTTGTGTAAATTGCATCTGACTGTTGCAAAATAAACTCCTCCATTGTTGCTGTTTTAATTAGGCAGACATTACTGCAGCTTATATCATAGACACACACACACACACACATACACATACTCAACATAAAGAAGAAATCACTGATCAGGCACAGTAGAATTGTTGATTATCGTGCCAACCTAAAAAAGTATTAAACTTTAATTTCAAATTTCAGTAGAATTCATGAATTACATTTTTTATAATTGAACTAAATACTGTATAAATATTCAGTACTCTTATTGTTCATTGATGACTTATTTGAATGATTCTGCATTGTTATATCTCATACAGTTATATATAGTGTAACTATACTTCTCATATCCACAATAAGAGTTTCAACCGCAAACCAGAGATAATGGAGAACACTGGATACTGCCGGTGTATCTCCATTCTGATAGCTATGGACATGCACTGGATAATGCTGGTGTCTCTACCATTCTGATAGCTATGGACATCCACTAGATAATGCTGATGTCTCTCCATTCTGATAGCCATGGGCATGCACTGGATAATGCTGGTGTCTCTCCATTCTGATAGCCATGGGCATGCACTGGATACTGACGATGTACCTCCACAGCTGTCAGAATGTTACATTAGAGATATAGTTTGACATCATTAATGTCATTTTGACAGCACTGGAGGCTGGAAGTTGTTGTTGTTGTTGTTTATTCCATTTGTAAAATAGTGGACTGATGCTTCCCTCAACCCTCCACTCTCAGGTTTAAAAATTTTAGTGTACTGGCAATTAAGTGGGGTAGTAGCCCCTCTTACTAGTGAAATTAGGGATCATGCTACCTACTTGTCTAGTTGCTTAATCTAACTACTGATCCTACCTATCTATCCATCTATCTATAATTTATATGAATAAAAACTAATGCCAGCTTGTGCCGGAAAACTCTGTTAGTATCTCCCTATCTATGTATATTGTCTTTCTAAATAAAGAAAAAATTATGCTGAATTATGTAGGTGAAAAAATTACCAAGATAGTTACAGAGCAAGACATCACTCTGCATATGCAATCACATCATTTGCTGTTTTGGACCTGCACTTAGTTGAGGTCCAGTGCTCTCCACTACATCCCAAAGATTAATTTTTATTTGGGAAGTACATGTACAATCACATATCTATATACTATAAAACTTTGTGATATTATTTGTCACTAACCCGCAAGTTTCAGCTGAACTGCACTTCACTGGTAGACAGAAATGAGGAAAGTGCTACTGCAAGGATTGGCAAGAAAGCAAATTATGTGAAATGCTACAACGTGTAACACATATTTGCAAAGCATCTTCAGCTAAGCCTCTTCTACCATCATGGGTTAGTCTTCATTGAGGAGAGGTTAATAAATACAGCCAGCAGCACAATCCATGATACTGAGGAACTAAGTCAAGATAATTCAATCAGAAAGAGAATAAAGGCAGGACAAATAAACTACAGTATTCATAATCAAGTTACAGCTATAAATTCAGACAGACAGATAGGGAAAGAAATATAAATGTAGGTATAAATATAAATATAATTATAAACAGACTAGTGAAAGTCAAGAAAACCTCTGCTCAAGTCAGATAGACTCGCTTGAAAGGAAGGGGTACAATGTAATCAAGATGGTCCTTGTGAACAAAAGAAATAAAAGCAGCAGCCCTTCTTCATTGGTATCAAGTCAGAGGGTGTATCAGGTACATGGGCTGCTGGTACTGCAGGTACATGGGCTGCTGGCACTGCAGGTACATGGACTGCTGGTACTCCAGGTACATGGGCTGCTGGTACTGCAGGTACATGGGCTGCTGGTACTGCAGATACAAGGGCTGCTGGTACTGCAGGTACATGGACTGCTGGTATTGCAGGTACACACACTGCTGGTACTGCAGGTACATGAACTGCTGGTACATGGACTGCTGGTACTGCAGGTACATGGGCTGCTGGTACGGCAGGTACAGGGACTGCTGGTATTGCAGGTACACGGGCTGCTGGTACTGCAGGTACATGGGCTGCTGGTACGGCAGGTACATGGGCTGCTGGTATGGCAGGTATATGGGCTGCTGGTACTGCAGGTACACGGGTTGCTGGTACGGCAGGTACACAGGCTGCTGGTATGGCAGGTACACGTGCTGCTGGTACTGCAGGTACACGGACTGCTGGTACTGCAGGTATACAGACTGATGGCATGGCAGGTACATGGACTGCTGGTACTGCAGGTACATGGGCTGCTGGTACGGCAGGTACATGGACTGCTGGTACTGCAGGTACAGGGGCTGCTGGTACTGCAGGTACATGGGCTGCTGGTACTGCAGGTACATGGGCTGCTGGTACTGCAAGTACATGGACTGCTGGTACTGCAAGTACACGGGCTGCTGGTACTGCAGGTACACAGACTGCTGATACTGCAGGTACATAGACTGCTGGTACGGCAGGTACACGGACTGCTGGTACTGCAGGTACATGGGCTGCTGGTACGGCAGGTATACGGACTGCTGGTACTATAGGTACATGGGCTGCTGGTACTGCAGGTACATGGACTGCTGGTACTGCAGGTACATGGGCTGCTGGTACGGCAGGTACATGGGCTGCTGGTACTGCAGGTACACGGGCTGTTGGTACTGCAGGTACATGGGCTGCTGGTACTGCAAGTACATGGACTGCTGGTACTGCAAGTACACGGGCTGTTGGTACTGCAAGTACACGGGCTGTTGGTACTGCAGGTACACAGACTGCTGGTACTGCAGGTACACAGACTGCTGGTATGGCAGGTACACGGACTGCTGGTACTGCAGGTACATGGGCTGCTGGTACGGCAGGTATACGAACTGCTGGTACTATAGGTACATGGGCTGCTGGTACTGCAGGTACATGGGCTGCTGGTACTGCAGGTACATGGACTGCTGGTACTGCAAGTACACGGGCTGTTGGTACTGCAGGTACACAGACTGCTGGTACTGCAGGTACACAGACTGCTGGTATGGCAGGTACACGGACTGCTGGTACTGCAGGTACATGGGCTGCTGGTACGGCAGGTATACGGACTGCTGGTACTATAGGTACATGGGCTGCTGGTACTGCAGGTACATGGGCTGCTGGTACTGCAGGTACATGGGCTGCTGGTACTGTAGGTACATGGGCTGCTGGTACGGCAGGTACATGGGCTGCTGGTATGGCATATACATGGGCTGCTGGTACTGCAGGTGCATGGGAAACTGTAGTGAGATTCCATTTTCTCTGCTTTTTTACAGTGCCTCACAGACATGCACTTTTTACCACTCCCACACTGGCATGGACTCAAAAAGGTGGCGACAGTGAACACTAATTCAGAATTACCTCAACCACCTCCTAGAGAAGTCAGTGCAAGCTTCCTATTACTTTCATGCTAGATTTTTTCAACCTCTGACTTTTGTTCAGAAAGTTTTTATATGTGTGGCACCTGAGTTTGAAAATTAAGCTAGAGCTGAATATTCATGAATCATGCTTGCAGAATCCTATTTATATGTTTACTATCACCTATGTACTAGACTTTCTCAATAAAACACCATGTCACTACAGTAGAAACCTATTTCAATGCTAGGTACTAACACAGATACTGTAACAGTATTTTCAAATGCCCTGTGTGTTTAGTGCTGCATGTATTGGTTTACTTTATAATATACTTAATTATATCTGTCTGTATTTTAACAACTTGGCATGGGCTGTGGCTGACAAGGGTCACTTGATGAGTAATATACCTGGCATGAAATCTGTATAAATAAATAAATAAAAATCATATACAATACATGACACAAACTGTGTATTTGTACATCATGAATTTGGTTATCATTAAAGTTGAAATCTGATGCCCCCCATACATGTTCTGGTGAGTACTGAAAACAGAAAAGGTACAAAGAACCGAAACTGCTGGCATGAAACACTGTTTAATGACCCATTTAGGATGCCTACACAAAATAACAAACAACAGTTTTGTTAGGTGAAACTGTAGAAGAATGACAATCTGGCAGACAAATGGGACATTTATGTTTGCACCCCTGTATACCACCACATGAGCAGGGAGAGGTGTTCTGAAAATTGACTGTATACAAGAATGAAATAGATTTATACGTATAGCTCTAAAAAAACATTATATACAGTTTATCCAGTAGAGGGCTGTATTTAGAGTTTTGAGTCCAATAGTAAAATCAATTGAAGCCGCGGTGGTGCAGCGGTTAGCGTTGTCACCTCACAGCAAGAGGTTCTCTCACTCAATTCTTGGCTGGAGCGCCTTCTGTGTGGAGTCTGCGGTCGAGTGATGTTAAAGACATGCAGGTAGGTGCGAGCATGAATGGGCATGCCTTCGTTGAAGGTTGGGCATCGGGCTAGCAACTCCGCACCGTAAAAATTCAGTGCCAATCATGAGCGGACCGGAGTTCCGCTGTGGTGACCCCTAACCAGGAAAAGCTGAAAGTCAAAGTAAGTCCCACAGTAAAATCAATGGAGAGGCACCTATAACTTTCAACTGTCTACATTTTCACAGATTGTCCAGATTTTTGCCTCATATTTTGGTCACTTCATCATACAATTTGTGGTTTTCTGGCAAATCACTGAAGGTTGAAGTCACTACATAATAACTTACATTTGAGTTTGAGACTTCATATCCTTCAGAAAATGCATGCTAACACAAATCCTGTTATTCCAGCAGATGTCCTAAATTTATAAGAGCAGTATTTAAAATGCATCCCTAAATGTGGGCCTTTGCCCTCCCCCCATTATTTTAGGCATTTCCAGATTTCTTGTGCTAATGGTTGAGACATATGGCTCAGGTATGCCCAGCAGAAATGAGTAAGGGGCACTTAGTAGGATTAACAGAGTTTGAATCTCTAGCATGATTAATCTATAGGAGGCCTCCAAGTCATATTAATGGACTAAGGGTTTGCAGTGAGAGAAACATAGATGGTCCATATATCACAGCCAGGTTACTCTGTAATGCAGCTTCATTTCTTCAATGTCCATCACCACAGACTAATTTAGACATTACAGTAAAAATGTAATTCAGTTTCCACCTCAATCAAATATACATTTTCACTGTTATCAAATGACAACAGTATTAACTGAACAAATTGCTGCACTAACATTTATTTTTTTACTGATAGAAGTAGGTTAGATACCTTGTTTTGAATGGGGCTCCCAATCAGCCTGAAGTCTTGAGCAACTGCAGGATTCACTAGTGCCTAAAACCAGTTATGTCTTTCAGAGTATCACATTAATTTCAAAATGTCCATTTCCACTAAGGTTATATTGGTAGTTGAAATAGGTATACAATGCCATGGCACACTGAATTCCATTTAATACATGCAGTGATCTAAAGGAAACTGAAGTGGTTCAAGGCACCAAAGGCCTGGGAGATTTTCCTGGCAGAAATAGCATGCTTAATAGAAGGAGTAGAGGAAGGAAAGAGGTAAGGATAACAAAGGATGTAGGTGAGGCAGGTAGAAGGCAGGAAGATACAAGCAGGAAGTTGGGTTGTCAGGATAGACTTGGAAAGATAGGTTGATTAGGGGTTAGATATTTCCCAGCACAAAAAGATCAGTAGGACCAGAGAAGAAAGAAACATATCTACTCTTATTTGCTTATTTGTAAAAGCAAGAAGGAATGCAGTTCACGGATGTATTTGCCCAGTGAGGTGATCATACTAAGAGTTGGAAAGGTTCCTGTTTTTCCCCCAAAGTAGAAGTTCAGGTGTTTGTTTTCCTCAGCAAGATGTGAGGAAGTAGGCTAGTTTATTAGAGTTATACTGCTTGGGCACAAAAGGCTAAGCTTGAAATGCTAAATGTGTCCAATCAGACGTGCTTCTGCCAGCCCCCTGCAGCACAGGGCTCCAGCAAAGCAATGGGCACCTGAATGCTTTTTTGGGTAGTAGACAGGCTGCAGCCAAAATATAAAACTTGAATACTGGTTTTGCAGATCCCTTTAATTATTGTTCATTGGCTTTGCTGGCTTGCAGTGGACTGCTCACTTTTCATGAGATGGCTGTTGTTTTATTGACTTGATTTGAGTTTCTTCAAAGTATAGCCCATTATACACATCTGGTTATTCACTGACTGGATCAGAATGACATTATAATTACTCAGTCAAATGGCATTTGACTTGAGCCTGATTGGAGTTGTACAAAGCCCTACCTTTTGTACACAACTGGTTATTCATTGGTTGGCATTATGGCTACTCAGTTAATTAACAATTGATTTGCATTTAATCTCAAATGCTACAAGAAGCACATGGCTGCAGCCTTTTACATCCAATGCAAGTGTTTTGTGCCATTACTGGACAAGTAGGAGTTTGTTTTCCTCTCGTTCATTCATTCCTGCTTATATTAATAGTTGAAAATTGTTTTTCTGCTAATTACTGATTGTTTCTGTCACTTTTTTCCTATGAAGCATAATGTTGGCATGCTTTTTTTATCTGTGATTAGAAATTCATGTAAATAATGGGTCTAAATACTATAATGTTCTAAACTGTGTTACTGTCACTTTTGGCTCTTTATCACTACTGCTTATCACACTATTTAAATATTGTAATTTGATGACCTATGTACTGTGATTTTCAAAACTTTCTTGTTTGCATATTTTTCTATTTATCACTGTTTGTGCATTTTCCTCTTTATCACTGCATCTCATTCTAATATTTTGTATTTGTCTAAGGCCAAGTCATGACTGAAAAGGATATCTGGATCAGCCCACTTCACTAATTTATACTTACTTCTTATATTATGGTCACAGTGTCACTGATAGGAAGCAAAGTTGTGAAGTAACAAGTAACTCAAAAGAAAAAAAATCTGGCGGAATTTCTGCTATTTTAAGTTCCATCAAGTGCAACTACATAGCCACTTGTCTCTACAGTTCTCCACATATTACTTCCAGAATCACTGACAGTGCAAAATAATTAGTGAAAATGCCCTACACTGGAGCCACGTTAAATGCTAGTACTAGTAAAGAACTTATAAGTTTGCTCGTTTTTCTGAAATAAAAGAAAAACGTATTGTAATGATTATCACCATTCCACTCATCCTCTTTGCACACGATTCAGGGAAAAAGCCAACAATTATTGACATACAAAGGCCCAAAAATCAAGGGAAGGTTTATAATACTGGTCTCCTATACGTACACAATTGCTGGAATAACACCAGGTTTCGCATTAGTATACATTTTTGAAGCATATGGTGTCTGCTACTTATATTTAGTGACTGCAGGCCGGAATGATTTGCCGGAAAACCTCAAATTTTATGAGGGCCAGACCAAAAATAAGGCAAAATCAAGGACATTTTATGAATTTATAGTCAGTTAGTAATTAGTCCCTTACTGAAAGTAATCCATCACCTTTTCTGAAAAACGACAAAAATCAATTTTAGATTGGACAGGGCAAACTTTTGAGCGAAACTTATTAGGCACAATTGAGATATGTGCTTGTTGCTGGGGTAGCTTACATCCGATGTTGGAGGGATATTCTGAAAGCTGTTGTAAACCAGAACCTGAGGCGAATTTAACATCAAAAGACGCATTCTTCTGGATTACACGTTTTTAGCAGCAGAGATAAATAAATAAACACTGCAGTAAAGGAGATAAACCCAGGCACTCCTGCACAGAAGCTCCCACATTTCTTTACTGGCGGCACCACCGGGGTCTATCGCTCATTAGTTACATAATATTAATATAGGAAATCAGAAAGAGCATTATTCACTGCCCTCCAAACATTAGGATATTGTACCCAGAGACCCAAATACTAAGCATTAACAATATGGGGGGCACGAAAAAAACTACAAACTATAGTATTTTCCAGCATTCCACTCCCTTATAAAAAATGTTACTAACAGAAGGCGCCAGACCACGCCCCTTCTTCCTTCTATGCCCATTGGTAAAAAAATAGTATAAAACATTGCCAATTAATGCTCGTATACTTGTCCCCCTGGCCCTGCGTGTGCAGTGAAATTTCCGATTTATGTAAAAGGTTTTTAAAAAAATAGTTAATTTCAGCCGCATTTTTTCTTCTTGAAACCTTCATGGTGTTCTTCGGCGACTATCATGAGGGGCCTATAGAAAATGCACTCTGCTCTGCATAACTCCAAACAGTAAATATTGCTAAGAAATTAAACATTGCATAGTAACACAGCGCAACCTGTGATGGCACTCTCGTCTGCTTTGGGGGTTCTGCTCTTACTAGCACTGTCTAGCTAGCACGTGTACTTGGGAAAATATATGTGTTTATTTGTCATCTGAAATGAAAACTGAATTAAACTTGAAGTATTCTTCCTTCTACCTCTGCTGTAGCAAATGAAAAAGTATCATTCATAAATGTATCTTCGCTGTCACTAGAAATGCACGTTATTTAACAACCAGAGAAGTTATAATAATCTTATCTGTTTGCCAAGATTCCATTACTTGCAATTAATTGCATTTCCTCTGACAGACCCAGCTTTTTACTTGTACTCTGTTTTTTTTTTTTCCTGTTCATGCTGTTAAAACCGCAGAGAAAGTTAGATATGCAATGTATTTTTAAAACATGTTTAAATGATTGCATATTCAAAACAGCTTATTTACGGCAGGCATGCAGACAACAAATGGATGTTTTATTTTAATAAAATTAAACTCACCGTTCATGCTAATAATATTCGTCTGTTCAAAGGAATAAAGATCACAGAAGCAAGGTTGGGAAGTAATGTGCAGGAGAAGGACGACAGTCTAATGCAGGATAGGAACTTTCCACTACGAAGGCCAGCCCCCGTCTTTTGCATTTCTGAAACAGCCTATTTTTCTGGAGAAACCGGAGGTGGTATGGTATTTATGTAGACCAGTATAAATCTGGCCAGACCACCGGAGAATTTAGCCTCGTCTTTTTGATACGTGTCTAGAGATCTTCCATAACCGGTTAAGGTATTCCCAAAACAAGGCAGATATTAACTCTGTCTGATCTCATCCAAAGATCTGCACCTCAGAATTGCAACACCCCGCATTACCGCACTGCGGTGGCAGAAACGGAATCCTAGGACTTGATGTGGGAATATTGTTCACAGTCTTATGAATGAGCTCCACAGGTAGCAGAAAAAGGAAACCTGTTATGTCTCAATCTTCCAAACGATGTTTCGCTATATCTGACAAACAGCGATAACATATTTCAGACCCCCTAAATCTGAGACGCAGACGTTTCGCTTTTTGTACATTATTGCGGAAATATAGTCAGCTGTCTTACCCTTAAATATGCATTGCATCAACTGAAATAGTGTTCTGGTAGTAAGATATATTCTTAAAAGTCCAAAACTATCTAGCACTAAGAGGCTCATGACTATTAGCTATCTGCTAGATTATTCTCCTGTAGTCCTGAGTTTGATACATTTAGTCTCCATTGGCCTACTGTATGACTGACTCATTGACGCATGTTTTTGGTCTGATTTTCATAAATTGCGGTTTTCTGGAAAATCTCTGAAAAAATCATTGAAAACTAAAGTCAGAAAATAATGACAGACATTTAAGTTTCAGACTTCATACCCTTCAGAAAAATTCATGCTAATGCAAAACCTGCTATTCTATTCACTTTTTTAACTGTAATATTTAAAAATTGTCAATGTTTTTGGTCCGTCATTGAAAGAACCAGTGTACCAAGAATCGATAACTGTACTGTGAATATCCTATTTGAAGTTATTAGTAAATGTTCTACATTTTGCTCATTGGGATGTAGTATTTCACATTTTGGCGATGGCAGGCTAAGAGCTTAATAAACCTCTCAACTGTACAGATTTCCGCAGAATGCCCAGATTTTTGTTTCATATTTTGGTGTGTTACCATACCTCTCAACCTGGAAACATCAAAAATCTGGACAAGGCCCATGAAAAATAGGTACAAATCTGTACACTGATTAACATAAAATTTGCGTATATAATTAAACTCCGCCCACTCCAAATGGGATTGTGGGATACCACCTTTGAAATGAAAAATGAAGAACAGAACCAAAATATAGCACCAGATGCAGCCATTCCACTATCCCATTACCTAGCTATTTCACCCTATTTAAAACAAACAGTAAATTATGTGTGCATACTGCTTTACTTCTGCAATGAATTTTTGGATTTTAGTTTTTTATATTTTATAGCACAATCCACAAACATTAATAGATACCTGCTAAGCAAAGCAATACTGCTAACACTGAAAATAGACTTTGCATTAATACTTCTCTGCCTTTGAAACTCACATTCATTGAAACAGCATTGAAACCTAACCCACACCATAGCCAAAGAAAATGCATTTGGCCAGTGGTGGATAAAGATTACCTTTCGACTGTTTTCAAAATCAGAGGCCCCTTGCACACAAAACAAGAAACATATATGCGTTCTTTGATACACCCTTCCTGACTTTATTAAATTATATTCCTTGTATAATACAGCACACTTGTTAGACTTAAGTTAGAGCGCATTTTAAATGCATTGTTTAAACATTTTTTCCAGTAGGCAATGAACCAATGACAAAATTGCCTTTTTCAGAACATTTCCATGATAACAGTCTACTTCCACACACAATTGCATTTTAAATGCATGGTTTGAAGATTTTTCCAGTAGGCAATGAAGCAAAATGCATGCACCAATAATGACAAACTGCCCTATTCAGAACATCTCCATGATAATAATCAGTACATGTTTCAAGCCCTCTGCTACTCTGCAGGGCAAAGGTGGGGCAGATGGTAAATATAGAATTATTCTGGTGGTAATATACCAAATGACATAATTACTGCAGGAGAAACAAAACAAACCACAGTACAGGGTAGTAATTTAGTTATTTCACTGCTGCTGCCAGCCTGCCACCATGGGTCCAGCAAGTATTGAACTAAAATGTATTCATTTTAACAAACAACTGTGGCATAATTTATACTGAGGGAGCAGATGTCAGAATGAAAACCTGGTTTCATTCCTACTGCATAAATGTTATAGACTCCTATACTGCAGTAGGAATAGCATGCCAATTTTATCACTGCCATATCACCAGTAATGTCTAACATCGAAACCAGCCATAATGTTGACAATTTTCCTGATGCATTGTTTGTCTCATGAAAACATAGTGTATATATATATATATATATATATATATATATATATATATATATATATATATATATATATAAACTTTTGGAGTATCTATCATATCGTATGGTTTGAAAAAAACATGAAACATCGTCCTAACTATTCAGCACTTAATGACTGGTTTGACTTTTCTAAAAGCCTTAAATCTTGTATGGCATTTCCACTATATAATGGTTGCTAACAACATACATTTAGTGGCATTCTCAAGGGTCAATCACTCATAAGTACTTCAAAACATTAACATTTTTTTAAGTCAGTCCTTCCTGATGATTATTCAAACAAATGTCTGGCAGGAACATGGTCGGGCATTTGCCATTAATCTGTCATAACCAAGTCTATAAAATAGCAGGAGAGTATCACTCAACACTGCTGTACAAAGAAAATGGCTGATTTATGCAGGAAAAAAATATTTTAAGCAGACTGAACAAAGTAAGAACTATTTCGTTTACCGATACTTACAAAACTGGACGGGGACTATGCTACTTGACTAAGAAATAGAAAACACAAATGGAATCAGCACCAAAGATTTTAACAGTGCTTTGACATTGCAAACTAAATGTATTGTACATAACTGTCATAACTGTCATAATAAAAATTACCATTATTTTAGTGAGTATTGTCACATTCTAAGTTAGAAATAAGTTTTTGTTAAGTGGGCACGGTGGTCTATCAGTACTCAAACGGACCAAAAGTTGTTTAAAAGGATGACGACTAAGAGTCAAGTATTACGAAAGTTTTATTATCGCTCCTTTTCTGTTACTGTTGTTGCCCTCCTGTATAGATTATTTTAAAACAAATCCAGATATTTCGGACATTGCTAAAACAAACGCTGTTATCGTCTTCCACCCCCCAATTAAACTACAACAGATTTTATCAACAGAGAAAGAGAATATGTATAACTTTACGACATGTTTTTATATATTTATTGGTGACCTAACAGCGCCGGTGTTTACAAATGGTTAACATCCTGCTTCCTCCCTTAGTGCTAGGCTAATGTTCCTCTTTTTTCACATTAACCCAATCAATGATCAAATATTTTCCCCGGTGACCTATCGAGGATAGTACCTTTTCCACAAACTAAATGCAAACGCTGGACGCCTGTCTTGGCAATTATGCCTATCGACTACTGGATTCATTCAATACCTGTCCTTCAAACTGCTGTAAATGCACTGAAGTTAGAGCCAAGTAAGAGAAAACACGGCAAGAATAACGTCAACTGTTATTAGGCAAAAAAGTCGACTCCTCTTAACATACGTCAGTGCTGAGAAAATCATACACCATTACAGAAAAAAAATAAATAAATAAAACTCCGTGACCACGTATAAACAACCTTTCAAAATAAAGATATTGCTTATTTACTAATGGTTTCGCCTTCAACTGTAGTATTAAGTTATTCACACATTAACCTCACAGCCACTAAGGATGCTGAAAATTATATGCATCTTAAAAAGTCATATAAATCTTCTATAGTCACTTTTGGTAATATAATTTAGTATTATGAAAAATACAATATTGCAGCAGCTGTGCAAAGCATGAACTGCATCACGAAAAATAAGTAAAAGGAGTTCAAAGGACAAAATCAGTTAACACCATTTCTTCCTGTATGAAAGAATTTAGAATCATGCTGGTTTGAGCTGAGCAATGGCCAACTTAAGTAAGCGATAATTTATAAGCTGTAACTGATCTAAATTTGAGGTGTACTTTTAAAAATACCCGCTATCAGTTTAACTCACATCCCTCACCGCGAGTCGGCGACCTCAAAGCCAATAATGGGACCAATTCTACTTCGTCTGAATCTGGAGGTAATGGTTCAAATTACTCAAACAGATGAGTGCAAGTATTCAAACAGGCAACACGCGCATCTGAGCTTAATTCCGACAGGCTGAAGGAGCTGACGTCATCGCGCACGTGATGACGTCAGCTCCGATAGAGCGGAATCTAAAAAATAGCTTAAAAAATCGGAAATGAAGGGGTGCCACTCGGGAATCGTGACACCCCTTCACTGGGACCCCAAAACTCGGTAAAAACCGAGTAATTCGGGATGGTTGGGAGGTATGTGTGTTACTCAGAATTTGCCGTTGTCTGGCAAATCACTGAGGAATTTAGTTTCAGACTTTATATCCTTAAGAAAATGCATGCTAACACAAATGCTGTTGTTCTAACAAGTTTCTATGTTGAAAAAGCAATACTTAAAATCTATTCCTATTTTTTCGGCCTCTGTGCCCCTCCCCCATTATTTTTGGCCTTGTCCAGATTTCTTGCACTAAGAGCTTGAGAGCTATAATGCTACCGCTATAAAATAATTGCAATATAAAGTATGACAAAGCCTCGTATTCAACAAAGGTCAAATTGCAAGTGTTGTACTGCTTTGCCTACCTCACAAAACTTGTTATGCTGTTTCAGCAATAAAAACAAAGCACCATAAAAATGGCAAAGGTGTTGCCAAAATGAATCAATATGGATCAATGTGGTTTTGTAGAGGGGAGACAAACATTTGACAACATTAATAGCACAATGATGATTCAGAGGGAAGCATAATGTAAGAAAGTACTGCTGTTGTTGGGGCTTGATGCAGAAAAAGCATTCAACAGAGTGAGAAGGTATTTTATGAACAGAGCAGTGCGAGCATTTGCAGTCCTACATACAATACTAAGGTTAATTATAAGTATATTTGAAGGTTCAGAGGCAAGCATTAAAATGGGAGGGCTCCTCTCTGTTACATTATGTCTGAAGAGAGGAACCAGGTGGGATGCCCCTTTTCCCCTTTGTTATTTGCTTTATATTTAGAGCCACTAGCAAAGAAAATAAGGGACTCAGAAATTCAGTGAAGTAACTGGTATGGCAAACAAAAAAAGTTGGTTTTAATTGCAGATGATATTATTTTGTACCTGATAAATCCGGAAAAGACAGCATTGTGTTGTGGAACATTCTGACACAGTTTCAAGTCTTTTCAGGATATAAAATTAATGAATATAAAACAAAGGCTATAGCCATAAATTATGTACCCACTCATGACTTGGTTCAGCAACACCAATATTTATGGGGGTATAAGATGAAGCATTTAGGAGTGTGGATTAAAAAGGCTTTTGTTATGCAGCCAATGATATTTAGGAAAAGATTAAACAAAAGATAATATAAAACTGAGAAAGTGGAAGCTCTTGTTTATGGATATAGATAGTAAGATACAAACAGAGAAAATGCTTTTAGTCCCTTTAGTTTTATATACGGGTCAGGCATATTTTTATCAACCAGAGAAAAAGTTGTGGACAATAATTAATAAAGAGTTGAAGGAATTTATCTGGGAGGGGAAGAGGGCAAGAGTTAAGTGGGATAAGCTGATCTTTCCAATAGACCAAGGTTGGTAAAGATTACCTGATTTGAAGGGACATTTTAGAGCTACACCGATAAAGCTCATATATAAAAGATTGGGAAGACAGACTGGAATTGCAGTTTAGAAGGTAACAATGAGAGGCCATATGTATGGCTCCCTGGTATGAAAGAAAATCCAGAAGGTTTACGATTTTTTCCTGGAAGGATTTACATAGGCATTATTACACCACAACACTTCAAATGTTTTTTTTTCCCTTGGGTAGATAGCAAATGTTAGAGGTGTGATGGGGAAGAAAGAGGTAAACTAGGAACATATTTTTGGGAATGTAAGGAGTTGGCAGATTTCAAACATTTCCAATAGAGTACTCTGACATAAATATTTAAGGAGTAAATAGCTGTAACTAAGGAAATGATTCTTTTGAGCTGGAACATAGGACCTGAATTGCTTAAAGATAGTAAGGCATTATTAAGTTTAATTCTGTTGGCTGGCAAAAAAAGAAATCACTAGAAAATTGAAATCAAAATCAAAACCGTCTTTGAATTATTGAATATTAGAAAATAGATAAAAGAACTGGAAGAAGGGTCACTAGAAAAGGGAAAGTGCAAATTATATGGAAATAAATGGGATTCTGGGGAACAATACATGCGGAATAATGTTCAGGAACAGGAGGACTGAGGTTTGGAATTCAGTGATATATGCAATGCTGGACTGAAAGACAGTTGTTATAAATGTATAATTTTGTAAATGGAAAAATGTTAATCTGGTTTTGCTTTCTTTTCTATTAATGTATATGTGCCTTTGTCTTAAGTGATATTGTAATAAAGGTGTTAAAAAAATAATTATAGGTTCATAGGAAAATAGGTACCTAATAGGCTATTGATCCATGGGGATCTTTAGAAGACTAGCCATGCATTCCCATGAAGTCTATATCTTTTTTTAATTTAAGTACAAATAGCTCAGAGGCAGACAGAAAATTAACTTGTTTCCCAGGAATAAGGAACAAGGGTGCAAAACCAATGATGACTTTGTGTTTCCAATCCATTCATCCAGATTACATTTGGGTGAAGTAAGGGAAGTACTCTGCTTTATGTGGAGAGATAGACTATTCTAAAGAAATGGTGTCCTCTATGATACTATCTATCCTTCCAAATTTGATTTATGTTGCAGAAAATATTACGATTTCTTTGAGTTGGTGTTTATGCCACCATTGTACATACAGATGTTCAGTAGATCTGACAGTAAAGGGTCCATTGAGGCAATGTATATGAGGGTACGATCACCCCACAGTACGCTGTATGATACTGAGAAGCGGGACTAGACTTTGAGATGGTCAGTGTACTTTTTATGATTTAGGTCCTTGATTTTCTTGATGAGAAAGCATTTTTGCCTTTTATTCTATGTTATGTGTTTAAGGTGTTTTACCTAAGGGGCATTATACTATACTCAATAATAAATGCCAAACACAGTGGAATGATCACATCCTGGACATAGACATCATACCCTTACTAATAAGGTCTGCAATGAAAAATAACCTTTTTACAATAATGGATACGTTGTGATCAATGGACAGTTTCTTGTCCACTAAGGCTCCCAAGTCCCTAGCTATCTGCTCAATATTCAGGAATCTGCTGTCAGTTTGATAGTTACAGGTGGCAACATGCTTATCAAAGAAGATTATAATACATTTTTTGGCATTTAGTTTAGTCTATGGTTATGACACCAGCTATTTGTTTAGAAGGATCTTGGTGTCCTCTGGACAGTTTATTATGGCACCAAGTTAAAAGTCAGCTGCAATATCGATAAACCATAAAGCCTCAGTTGACCTTCGAGAAGTAGATGCCAAAGAGGAGTGGCCCAAGGACAGAACCCGGGGTTACACCACTAGTGATAGGTCTTATGGAGGAGGTATAGCCACCTACCCTAATTACCTGGGTTTTATCTATGATTCAGTTTGCTATCCAACAAGTTAGATGGGTATTAACATTTAGCTTGAAGAGTTTCTCAAAAATACCTGAGGGCAGGATGGTGTTGAATGCCTTTTTTGAAGCCTAGATATGTGGTGGGACCAATTTTCCCTCATCCCTTCAGTGACCTTCTCAAATATATCAACCAGGTTAAGTAGTCAGGATCTGCCTTTGACAAAACCAAACTTATTTCAGCTAAGAATTCATAGGTTACTTATGTCCTTATTTAGTAATTCCATAATGGTCCTCTCCATAGCCTTACAGATGAAGGTGGTCAGACTTATGGGTCTATAATTACCCAAGTCCATAGATGCGCTACCTTTGTGCAGGAAACAAAACAGACGTGAGCCACAAAGCTTGAGTCAAGTCTGTTATCCCACTTGTGACCCAGATGGTTACAGGACTAACAAGAAACAGAGTATAAAGGATTAGTCAAGATAAAATCAGTTTAGCTACCATATCAGGAGACTATCTCTCTTTAATGGCCTTCCTGCAGAATGAATAAAGATGCCTTGTTGAAGTTACCAGTAGTTTGTTCAGTTAAGTAGGTAGACAGATAAGTGTTCTTGTCCACTTATGCTGTGCTGATGATGTCATATAGTCTCAGTCATGATTGTCAGTCTCAATAAATTCATTTTAATCTCAATCACCAACCACTGATCCAAAATATCCTGAATTATCAGTCCTTATTTGTAATACTCTATTCTAAAACTTGTGAAAAGTCAAACATTGATTTTAATCTAAATTGATCTTTTTTTTCTCAATCCAAATCCTTAATAATCTTTCAGAATTCTCAATCTTCATACAAAAACTTGTCTGAAGTCCAATATTCAGTCTCATTTGCAAGGTTCAGGCACCCACATTACTCAGTCTTCAAACTCTTTGGTAATACTTACAATCTTCAATTTATCCATATTTTCTCAATCGTGTTTGCCAATTTCAATAAATTAATTTTAATCTGGATCATTAAACATCAATCTAAAATCTCCTGAACTATCACTCCATATTCATAACACTCTATTCTAAAACTCAAGAAAAGTCAACAATTTATTTTAATCCCAAATCTCATGAATTATCAGTCCTTATTCATAATGCTGCATTCTAAAACTTGTAAAAAGTCAAAAAATTATTTTAAGATTGAAATTACTCTCCTTAGTTTCAATCATAATCTTTAGTAATAATAAACATTCAGAAGTCTCACTATTTAGTCAATAATTGTGGTTGTAGCCCTCAAGGTCACACATCATTCCTTAATCTCAATACTCAATATTTAAACTCAAGAAAAGTCAGCAATTAATTTTAATCTAAAATCTTATGATTTATCAGTCCTTATTCATAATATCTTTATTCTAAAACTTATGAAAAGTTAAACATTTATTTAATATGAATTACTCTCCTCAGTGTCAATCATAATCCTTCATAATAATAATCATTCATAATTCTCAATCTTCAGTCAAGAATTTTGGTTGTAATCCTCAGTGTCAAACATCATTCCTCAGTCTTAGTCCTCAATATTCAATCCTTCTGGTAATACAATCCTCAATTTTCAATATATATTCTCAATTACTATTGTCAATCTCAATCAATGCTCAGTCTCCAGACTCAATCAAACCTCAGTTGCAGTTCTCAATGTCAATCACCATTCTTCACTGTCAATCTATTTGCAACCACATTACTTAATCACAATCCCCAATGACAATCCTGACTTTCATTCAATTCTCAACAAAAATCTTCAATCTCATTTTCTATCCTTAACATAATACTATATTCTAAAACTCATGAAAAGTAAAAAAATCATTTTAATCCAGGCTTGTTCACAATACTCTTTCAGAATTTTCAATCTTCAGTCAAGAATGTTGGTTATAATCTTCAATATCAAACATCATTCCTCAACCCCAGTCCTCAGGATTCAAACTCAGGAAAAGTCAACTATTTATTTTAATCCAAAATCTCATGAATAATCAGTCCTTATTCAAAATGCTTGATTCTAAAACTTGTAAAAAGTCAATATGTCATTTTAATATGAATTACTCTCCTCAGTCTTAATCATAATCCTTAGTAGTAATAATCTTTCAGAATTCTTAATCTTCAGTCAATAATTTTGGTTTTAGTCTTCAATGTCAAACATCATTCCTTGGGCTCAATCCTCAATATACAGTTGGTCTAGTAATACAATCCTCAGTTTGCAGTATATATTCTCAATCACTACTATTAATCTTCAATTCATTTTAATCTCAATCTTCAACAATAAAAACAAAAAAAAAATCACAGATTATCAGTCCTTGTTTATAATATTCAATTAGTCCAAAACTCTTTAAAACTCAAAAATTAATATTAAACTTAAACCACTGTCTTCAGTCTCAATTTTAATGAGCAGAATAATAATATTCTTTCAGAATTCTCAGTCTTCAGTCACAAACTTTTGTCATAGTCCTCAGTGTCAATATCATCCCTCAGCCCTAATCCTTAATAATAATCTTTGAGAATTCTCAATCCTCAGACTTAAAATCAATGTTTGTAGTCCTCAAGCACCATTCTTCACCCTAATCCTTAATAATAATCTTTCCGAATTCTCAATCATCCCTCAGCCCTAATCCTTAATAATAACAATCTTTGAGAATTCTCAATCCTGAGACTTAAAAATCAATGGCTGTAGTCCTCAATTTCAAGCACCATTCTTCACCCTAATCCTTAATAATAATTATTCAGAATTCTCAATCTTCAGTCACAAACTTTTGCTGTAGACCTCAATGTCAAGCATCATCCCTCACCCCAAATCCTTAATAATAACTATCTTTGAGAATTATCAATTCTGAAACATAAAATCAGATATTCTCAATTTCAAGCATAATCCTTCAACCCTAATCCTTAGTAATAATCTGTCAGAATTTTTACTCTCTAGATTTGTTTTAAACCTCAGTTTCAGTCCTCATTGTTAATCACCATTCCTCAACATTCACTACCAATCAATCCCCAACCACAGTACTTAATTGCAATCAAAATCAAAATCCTTAATAATAACAATATTTGAGAATTCTAAATCCTGAAACTTAAAATCAATTGTTGTGGTCCTCAATTTCAAGCATTATCCTTAAACCCTAATACTTAATAATCTTTCAGAATTTTCATTCTCCAGTTTTAAATGTCAGTTGCAGTCCTAATTGTCAGTCACCATTCTTTAACCTTCACTATCAATCAATCCTCAACCATAGTACTTAAATGCAATCATCAATGACAATCCTGTCTTTTATTCAATTCTCAAGAAAAATCTTCAATCTCATTTGTTATCTTTAACACACAATCACAATCCCTGTTTTCAATCCTGAAACTAAAAATGAACTGCAATCAACCCCAATCTTAGTCCTCAAGCACAATCCTAAATCTCACTCAAATCTTTATGCAATCCTCTATGTCAATTACAGTCCTCAACCATGGGACTTAATCTCAATCTACAATCACATTCCTGACTTTCATTTAATTATCATTTTCAAGATTGTGATTAATGACTGAAGACTGATGCTGTAGCTTGAGTACTATGATGCAGTATTGTGACTATGGATTGTAACTCGCACTCACAGCCACCATTCTCAGTACCCAGTCTTGAAACTAAAAACAAGTCTTGAATCTCACTCAAATCTCAATGGTAATCCTATTCTCACACACTATTTCAGTCCTTAATATGAATCATTAATCCAGAAGCACAAGCTTGATTCTCAAGCAACAATTCTTAATAACATTGCACAACCATCAGTTTCAACCATAGCCCTTAATCTCAATCATCAGTCACAGTCCTGAATTTCAATCAAGTCTCAATGACAGTCTTCAATTTCAGTTTCAGTCCTAAGCCCAAGTAAAATTAGTCTGGAATCTTGCTCAGATCTCAAAAACAATCCACAATCTCAGTTTCAATCCTCAGTATTCAATCACAACCCTCAAGATCAATTATTGATGCTATAATTTAGACTCTATCACAACCCAACATCTTAATTCTCAGCATCAAACCTCAGTACTAATTTTCAATAAGAATCAGTTCTCAGTCATAACCATGTTTTGGTCCTCAATGATCATGGTCTCCAACTCACAGCTTTCATCCTACTGGGAACTAGTAGGCTAATTCTTCAAATGAGGGTTAATGATCAACAGGTAGCAGTGATGAAATTGGATGTTACAACAGATTTATTCAGTAGTGCGTTTTCACCATTCCCTGAATTCAGTCCCATCTGTAGTCATACAGACCAAATATATCCTTCTTGCTTCTTTCTGTTATAGTCCTACAAATTCCCTGTTCTGAAACTCTTGCTTATAAACCAGGGTATGCATACCTGACCTATCCCCATACACTGTTTCAGGCCTTAATATGGATCATCAATCCACAATCACAATTTTTAGTTTCAGTCCACAGTTCTTAACATTCTTCAGTCATCAGTTTCAACCATAGCCCTTAATCTCATCCCTCAGTCACAATTCTGAAACTCGATCCTTAACCCTAAAATTAAACCTCTATCACAATTTTCCATTTTTAACCTTGGCCTCAACCTTCCTCACTAATCCTTAATAAAACTCATTAATCCACAGTCATAGTATTGTTTCAATCCTTAATATGAATGAACAGTCCACAATCATAATCTTTAGTATCAGTACACAAGTCTTAATAACATTCTCATTCATCAATATCAAGTAACAATCCTTGTTTTCAGTCCCAATATCAATCTTCATTCTAAATTTCAATCCTATATCTCAATCCTTTTTTTGAAACCCTGAAACTTAAACCTCATAATCAATCCCTAGTCACAGTATTCTATGTCAGTCCTCAATCACCAGCATCAGTCTTCAATCTTTGATCACGATCTTCAGTTTCAACATCCAATTCTCAATCACACTTTTCATTCTTAAGTTCAGTATTTATTCTTGGTTGTCAGGCTGAAGCGGTAGGTTGCACTCAACAATACAAGTAGAAAGGCATACATTTCATGTAATCAATTGACCTAGCTCAATAAAAGTGGCTTTCAAAAATGTTGTACTTCATAACAACCTTTCTCTCAGAAATTGTCGTATGATTCTTTCTCATACTGCTGTTATGCTACCAGATTTGTAGTTCCATAGATTTGTCCTACTTCCATGTAGTACAAGACTGCAGTAATTACTTTCTTCTGGTCCTTAGGCACTACCACAGTTGCCAGTCTTTAGATAGTACCACAGTGGTCAGATATCTATTGAAAACTTCCATCAGGGGTGTCTTGGGATCTGATTCTTGAGGAGTATAAGAGACAGTCCACTAGGTGTGTTGTCTATCTTCCATGGAGAAGTCAGTGGCAGCATTACATCTATTCTTCTGGAGTCTATTCCCCCAGGGGTTCCCAGTCAACCATTCAATCGTGGTGTGTATTCTGTGTTCACGAATTGTGGTAAAAGCCAACATCCAAGATGTCTCTGCACTGATCAATAGCTTAGCTTCAGTTCTTACAGTGTGAGAAAAGAAACTGAGAGATAGGGGCTAGCAATTTTTCCACTTTTAGTAAAATTCAGTTACAGGCTAGTAAGTATACTATCTGGATGCCAGTAAAGAAAAAACTTAGAGAGCATGAAAGAAAATAAATTAGAAAGGGTGAAGAGAAAACAGTGAGGAAAATACTGCAGTTGTTCAGCAAAAAGCAGTTTGAGCTTTGGCTTTGGTGCAAGACATGGCTTCCAGTAACTTAGAGGAAAAATAAATCAAATATGCTCCGAGATGATTAAAATAAATAAAACATAGAAGGAGAGTATCAACTCAAACAACAAAAGGCTGTAAAATGCAAGATGCTTTAAACAGCTATTCAGATAAACTGATAAAGCTGCAAAATGTTTAAATGGTGGTGTTAAACCACAAATAAGCAACTAGACTGGTATTCCATGAGAAATCAGCCAAGATCTGTATTAGTAAAGATGTAACTGGAGACAGTAGAGTATCTCTGGAAAATGATTATTCACTGTACACTATCCAGCTGTCTTCAGAATTTTTTCAGACTAAAGAGGATATACAAAAGTTTGTCCAACAAAACCAATGTTCCAAAGCAAAATGGTTGAGAGGCATTAGTGAATAAATGTGAAACAATAAAGCATCAGTCACATTTATATAGTATCACTTTTCAAGAAAAAATGGTTGAGAAAGAATGGATCTTTGTTGACTTTGTTAAACTTGTGGGTGGACTGAAAGGCATGTATACCCCACTTCATGTTATTGAATGGACACTAAAAAGGAAAAAAAAAGTAACTCTAAGTCAAACAATTTTTGTTCTAACCAATATTTATACAAAACATTTTATGATATAAATTGCATGTTATACAGTACAGTAAATGATTTTCAGTGATTCTTATATGTGCAGTGATTATAATATATTTAAAGATATTAATGTTTTATGAAGCAGACAAGCTGTTTTATATATATATATATATATATATATATATATATATATATATATATATATATATATATATATATATATATATATATATATATATATATATATATATGAGACAACAATTTGTATAAGTAGGAACACAGGCTGAGACATGGATAAACTTCATTATTTGAAAAAATAATAATTTATTTATCATATAAGCATAAATATAAATTCTAAAATGTGTCAACATTTAAATATACTAATATATATATATATATATATATATATATATATATATATATATATAAATAAATAAAATATGTCTAAAAATATGTATATAAAAACTGGTCAATCTTGTGGACATATAAAATAAAAACTATAGCAAAGATATATAAGAAACCAAGGACATAAGCCTGGTACTACTTGGTCAATGTTTCAGTGCTCTGACTTTTAAAAAGGGCTTCAGATCTCAATAATAAGGTGTCTCTGAAGCCCTTTTTAAAAGCTAGAGCACTGAAACATTGACCAAGTACTACCAGGCTTATGTCCTTTGTTTCTTATATATATCTTTGCTATGGTTTTTATTTTATATGTCTACAAGATTGACCAGTTTTATATACATATTTTAGACAGATTTTATATATATATATATATATATATATATATATATATATATATATATATATATATATATATATATATATATATATATATATTTTAGTATATTTAAATGTTGACACATTTTAGAATTTATATTTATGTTTATATGATAGACCAGAGTCAGTTTTAATTATGTACTTAGCAATGTTTGAGCTGCAATGTATGTTTTATAGTGTTGCTGATTTACACACTGATGTTAGTTTCTTCACTGCTTAGACAAGGCAATGAATGTGTTAAATTGGTTCAGTGATTAGTGTGCCTCATTGGCTGCTAGAATGTTTAAAGATGTGACTTGAGTTTTAACATTTTGGTCTGGGGAAGCGGATGTAATCCGTGAAAGCACTTACCTTGTTGTGTTGCTATTAAAGGTGTGTTGGAACCAGTTTGCCTTTTTCTTCACTATCTTGCTGTTTGCTACATTGGTTCCTTTATCAGTTCAGAGGTTTGTTCTGACTTTAATGCTACAGCATACACATTTGGAAAGAAGTGAGCATATGAATTTGTTAAAGAAAGGATTTCAGGAGGGATATTCAGCAGATTATGAGGGCAAAGGAAACAGGGAGTACTTATACTAATTGCTAGAGCAGCTCCAATATTGGTAGAAGAGTAAAAAAATAGTAACTGTAGATTTGTGGTAGTAAGAGGATACTGGCAAGGGGGAGGATTATGCTGGCATGTATTTGCATTCCACCTAATACTGCTATTATGGAGCTTACGAAAATATTGGGAGAAATTATTAGCTTTCAGCAGGGAATATTACTTATTGGTGGGGAATGGATTTTGATTTGCAACAGTAAATACATATCTGGGGACCTAGGAAGGAAAGAATAATAAAAAAAAAGGGTAGACTTCCGAAGAAATTTATGAAAATATTTGGTATGGAAAATGTGAATTCAGTAGTAGGGACTCAGACAGAATTTACATATTATTCCCCAAAGTAAAATAACTGGGCTAGACTAGATGGGAATTATATTTCACAGAAATATGTGAATTTAACTGAAAGCCTCAACACACATCCAATAACTGTATCAGATCATGTGCCAATAACAAATGAGATAGAAATGCAGGATAATGAAGAAAAAAATGAAACACTGGTACTTACCCACCTACCTGTTAAAAAGACAGGAATTTAACAAATAGATAATGGAAATTATTCAAGAGTTATTAGGAAAGATAGAAATGTCTTCAGGAGTTATACCTAGTGAGTGGGATAAAATGAAAGTGGAGTTTAAAAATAGGGTAGAAATACAAGAAAATGAGGTATGGTTAAGAAGTGGTATTAGGAACAGACTAAACAAAAGACAATACAAAAACTGAGAAATTAGAAGCTGTATTATATTGATATGGATGGCATGATATAAGCAGTTAAAATGTTTTTAGTTCCTTTAGTTTTATACAGAGGTCAGGCATATTTTATTAACCAGAGGAGAAGTTGTGGATAGCAATTAATAAAGAGCTGAAGAAGTTTATCTGGGAGGGGAAGATGGCAAGAGTCAAATGGAATAAGATAATTCTTCCAATTGAACAAGCCCATTTGGGATTACCTAATTAGAAGGGATATTTCAGAGCTGCACAGTTAAGGTTCCTATACATAGCACAAGCAGAAACCTATAATTCAAAGTGGAAAGGGATGATGATGAAACAGGGGGGAAGCTCAAGAAACAAGGAGGGACAAAGGCCAAGAATTTGTTTGTACTGCAGGATTTAAATTGCCTTCTCTTTCAAGGACTGATATCAGAGTATAGACAAACAAAAAGAAATAGGGGATTCGTAAGTGAAAGACCAGCACTAGTAGAGTTTTTAGTAGAATCTTGAACAAATGCTGCTGTTAAAAAGGAATAAGTAGCAGAGCATAGAAAATATTGGTTGATAAGGATCAGCCAGTGGAGGTTAGAAAGGATTGGGAAGAGATATTGGATAAGCAATTCACAAAGAAATAATTGGGAGGAAATTTGTATGTCTGCCAAATATGCAACAAAGTCTAGAAGATTTAGGATCTTTGCTTGGAAGTGTTTACGTAGGTATTTTTATACCCCAAGTAGTCTCCAAAGAATTTTTCTTCAGGTAGACTGCAAATGTTGGAGGTGTGATGGGGAAGAAAGAGGTAACTGGGAACATATTTTTTCAGAGTATAATGAGTTATCAGACTTTAAAGATTCCCTTCAGACTGCTCTGTCAGAGACACTGGGTGTGCAAATTACTGTAATTAAGGAAATTATTTTTTGAGCTATGATACAGACTTTGAATTGCCTAGACATAGTAAGGCCTTGTCGAGTCTAATTATGATGGCTGCCAAACAATTACTAGAAAATGGAAATCAAATTCTAAACCAAATTCACTAGAAGTAGTGAAGATAGTAACAGATAAAACAACTGTTATTGGAATCCTTAGAAAAGGGTAGGAACAAATTACGTAGAAAAAATGGAATTGTGTGAACAATACATGCAGAGAAGGAACAAGGCTTAAAAGAGGCAGGATTTGAATGTGCTATGCAAAGCTGAACTGACAATGACTGGATAAATTATAACTGATGTATAATGTTTGCAACTACAATTATGTCAACATGGTTTGTGATGTATGTTTGCAACTACAATTATGTCAGTAGGCTTCTTTTCACTTATATAAATGTATGATTGCCTAGCTCATACATAATTTAATAAAGACGTTTCTAGTTTAAAAAAAACAGGTAGCGGGAATTATTTAGAGGGGCAGACAAAGGTTTAAAGCATTTCTGAATAAGGTAAATCTCACAGAACAAGAAGTGCAAATGCAGAGTGTTAAAGAGAAAATAAGGGAGTATGAAAATAATATGCATGAGCTCAGCAAGACTGATGTTAAGCAACTGCTTTTGATAATAACTCTAGAGCACAGCAACTTTTATCATAATGACTTAGCAACAGAAAGTAGAATGGGACATTACCAAACATAGGGAGTTTATACAAAGAAAAATAACCAGAGTTCCTGTAAAGGTAATTACAGATATTCCTGAAATTTTATGAAAATTTGTATAAAGCAGAAAAATGTAGACATCAAGAAAAAGCACAAATGGCAATATTTATGGAAAACTTAAGTATGCCAAGGTTAGAGGTAGATGAGACTCAGCAATTAACTGTTAAGATAGTGGGAGATGAGATACAATCAGTGATGTATAATCAATCTGCAGGAAAAGTCTCTTTCCTCTGGAGGTTTAACTCATGGACATTCAGAACTGCCATATAGCTGAAACACCTGATGTCCTTAAGGGTTCATTTGCATATATCCATTGTTACCTCTAATACAAGAGGTTTGAAGGAATCACACAGTTGACATTCTAGCTTGGCTGGGTTTTTCTTTTAATTTTTACTGATTGTTTTTTCTTTGTGACCTTGTTGCTCGTTGTGTTAGTTTGTTAGTTGGGATATTTTGCAGACACCCTAATGGTTATGGACATCAGTTGGGTACAACAACCTTGTGTTTCCAACTACTAGCCAAACAATCCACTTATGTTGTGCTGATGATGCCATAAGAAGGCTGAAACATGCATGTCCACAGCTAGTGGGGTTTGGCTTTATTGGTCTGAAGTTGTCCATAAAAGACTTAAAAAAGTAAAAAGTCATGGGTATTTACAACTACCATATAGCTGAAACACCTGATGTTCTTAAAGGGTCATTTCCATATATCCCATGTTATCTCTAATGCAAGTGGTTTTAAGGAATCACATGATAGAAAATCTAGCTTGGCTAGGGGTTTTCTTTAGTTTTTACTGATTGGTTTTTCTGTGTGACCTTGTTACTCATTTAGTTTCCTTTGGAGGCTTGGCAGACCAGAGGGAAGAAAGTGATACAGATCTAGAAGGCTTTGTTTAACAGTATTTTAAAAAGAGGGGAATTACCAACATCCTGAAAGAAATCAGTGGTGCCTGTATTACCTAAAGATGGTAAAAAAAAAAAAAACAATCAGACCCAGTTTCATGTCGGCCATTTCAAGTTTAAACCATGATTATAAAGTGTTTATGTCTATAATAGCTAAACTGTGGCAAAGGTGTTGCCAAAACTGATAGATATGGATCAATGTTTTTTTATGGAGGGGAGGCAAACATATAACAACATTAACAGAACAATGATAATCGACAGGGAAAGAGAATGTATGAAAATACTACTGTTGTTAGTGGATCTTGATGCAAAGAAAGCATTTTACAGAGTAAGCTAAGATTTTGAGTAGGGCAATGGAAGTATTTGCATTCCCTGATACAATAGTAAGGTTAATTAGGAGACTATATGAGGGATTGGAGGCAAAAATTAAAGTGGGGGGGTTCCTATCTGACAAGTTTTATCTGACACAGAGGAACCAGGCAGGGGTGTCCTCTTTCCCTTTTGTTATTTCCTTTATATTTGGAGCCATTAGAAGAAAATAAAAATAAGAGACTTAGAAATTCAAGGATATCATTTGCATGATAATCAAGAAAAGTTGCATTCATTTGCAGACCATATTATTTTGTACCTGATAAAGCCAGAAAAGGCCATCTCAGTGCTGTGAAATATTTTGAGACAGTTTCAAGTCTTTTCTGGATATACAATTAATAAAGACAAAACAAAGGTTATAGCTGTAAACTAAATACCCACACATGAATTAGTTCTACAAATCCATATTGGTAGGAACACAATAAAATGAAGTATCTTTGAGTATGGATTAAAAAGAATTATGTTATGGCAGCCAAGGATACGTGTGAAGGGAATAAACAAAAGCTAATATAAAAACTGAGAAACTGGAACCTCTTGTTTATAGATATGGATAAGAAGATACATGCAGTGGAAATGCTTTTAATCCCTTTAATTTTATATACAGGTCAGGCATATTTTTATCAAATAAGGAGTAGTTGTGGACAATAATTAATAAAGTTTGAAGGAATTTATCTGTTGTTGAAGAGTGCAAGGGTCAAGTAAGAAAAGTCGATCCTTCTAATAGATCAAGGTGGTTTAGAATTACCTGATTTGAGGGTATATTTTAGAGCTACACAGTTAGTGGAGCTGCGGTGATGCAGTGGTTAGCACTGTCGCCTCACAGCAAGAGGTTCTCCCATTCGATTCTCGGCTGGATCACCTTCTGTGTGGAGTCTGCATGTCCTCCCCGTGGTCAAGTGACGTTAAAGACATGCAGGTAGGTGCGAGCATGAATGGGTGTGCCTTCTTTGAACGTTGGGCGTCGGGTTGGCAACTCGTCCCCGTAAAAATCCACTGCCAATCATTAGCGGACCAGAGTTCCGCTGTGGCGACCCCTAACCGGGAAAAGCCAAAAGACAGTTAAGGCTCATATCCATAACATAAACAGAAAGCTATAATTCAAAGTGGAAAGAGATGGTGAAGCTGGGGGACTGAAGAAATAAGGAGACCGTGGGGTTTTGGATGCAAATCCTTAAGGAGAATAACAACAGCCATACAAAACAGGTAACAGAAGAGGTAACTTAAGCTGTTACTGTCCAATGCCAAGACTTTATGAACATTATATTCATAAAGTAGCAGAATGTATTCTAAGAACTAAGCCAATGTGAGAATGGAGGAAAGGGTATTTTGCTGATATGGATGACTACAGTTAGAAGTACAGAGAAAAGGCATGAGGGGACTGGAATTTACAGGAGAAAACTGGCAAAGAAAATAAGGTATTGTGAGCAAATAACTAGAGAGGGAAAGGTAATACAATGGAAGGGGCCAGAAGACATTTGAACTGCAGGCCAGAAACTGACCTCCCTATCAGGGATTGATATCAGAGCATAGGCAAAGAGAAAGCGAGAGGGGAATTCTAAGTGAAAGACCTGCTCTGGTAGAGATATTAGTTGAAGCTAGAATAGAAGCTACTGTTAAAAAAGGGATAGTTAGTAGGATATATAAAATATTGCATAGTAACTATAGGAATCAATCAGAGGAGGTTAGAAAAGACTGGGTAAGCAATTCACATGGAAACAATGAGAGGACATATGTATGGGTCCAAGTATGCAACAAAGTCTAAAAGATTTAAGGTTTTTGTTTGGAAGTGTTGGCATATGGATTTTTATACCCCAAGTAGACTCCAAAGAATTTTTTCTCAGGTAGATACAAAATGTTGGAGGTGTGATGGAGAAGAGAGAGGTAACTTAACATGTTACTGTTCAATGCTAAGAGCCTAAATAAAACACTACACTTCCTCCAAGCCCTCCTCACACTCAAGAATATAGACATATGTACAGTTACTGAGACATGGTTTACAGTGGCACAGAGTACCCTGACAGTGCAAGTTTTAAGTGCTTTCCACACATTTAGACCAGTAGCTGCACAGAAAATGGCTAAGGCTGGAGGTGTTTCAACATATATTATTAACAAGCATACCTCAAGGATGGTCAGACAGTATGACATTCTGGAGTTCCTTCTCATCCAGATCAACATAGACAAACTCCTGTACCATATCCTAGCCAGCTATACATCACCCTCTGTGTCCCAAGAGGCTCAGGCAATATATACTTGGACCTCCTGGACACATTTACTATCCAACATAATACCCTACTCATGGGAGGCTTTAATTACTCCACTGTAGATTGGGAATCTTACATGGCCTCAGAATTACAGGCATAGAGATTCCTGAACTTTGTAAATACAAACACCCTTGATCAAACAGTGAATATGCCCACTAGAGGCTCCAACATACTGGACCATGTGCTCAAATGTATGAAAGAACCATGCAGCCCCCCCCCCCCCACCATAACAGTTTGGAACTATTCCAAGGTAAATTACCTGTTATTAATTGATGGTTTGTCAAAATTCAGTGCCCCTCCAAACCCCAGAAATACACCAGCCTATGCTGAATTACTCTCAGAAACTCTGTACAACCATGTTAATAGCTGCATTGAGCTGCTGTTCCTACAAGGAGTAAGTCCAGAACAAGCCCAAGAAACAAACTGTCCTGGTGGCATCCCAAATTAAACAGGATATACAACAAAAGAAAAAAATATATATGGCAAAAATCAGTAATGATAATTCCTATGAAGATAAAAAGTCTCTCATCAAAGTAAATAAGCAACTAAGATGGTTAATTAGGTCAAGCAAAGGCAACTTTGAGGTTAAGATATCCTTGGTGAAAGATAACCATACGGCCTTCTACAGCTATGTCAGAAACTTCAAGGGCAGCATACAGAAATGATGGTTAATGGTGCCATATTTACTGAACCTGGCAAAACAGGGAACCTGTTAGCATACAAATTCAGCTCCAACTTTACCCCATCTCACCCCCAAACATTCTCCCAATAATACCTTCAAACATGACACATTCAGCTATAACTAGGGAGCATATACTGGCTACACTCAATAAAGCCAAGACCACGGCCTCAATAGGCCTCCATAACATCTCAGGATGCCACCTGAATAGTCTAAAATATGACTTATCAGTACCCCTAGAGTCATTATTTAACTATAGTCTTAAAACAGACTTTGTGCCTCATGAATGAAGGACTCTGACAGTCATCCCATTCATAAGGGAGGGCCTTCAACAGATCCTGGAAAGTACCGACTCATTAGTCTGATTAGTCTTATTTGCAAAGCATGGAAAGAATTATCATGGAAATTATCAACGAGGACATAGGACCTACAGACACTGGATCCATTCCAGTTTGGCTTTGTCAAATGAAGGTCATGCTTACTGAATCTGGTGGACTTCTTTGAAAAGTTCACTAAGGCAATGGATGAGGGGAAAACTGTGCATACTGCCTACCGGATCTGGCTAAGGTAAATGATACAATACTCCAATCTGGCATTGTCAACAAACTTGCAAACTAGGTATAAACACCTTTATAACATGGTGAAAAACTATTTGGTTCAGTGATAGGACCCAGGAGGTTAGAATTTTTAAGGCCATCTCCACAAAGAGGCCGGTTACCAGTGGAGTCCCCCAGGGCTTTATACTAGGCCCACTCCTCTTTGGCATCTCTTTCTCAGATATCAAAGTCAATGTCAAGGACCTTTGGCTAACCAAGTTCGTAGATGACTGCAAACTGGGACCAGTTATTGAATCCCCCAAGACAAGAACCCCCTTTGGGAAGGTCTATTACAGACAAACACTTGTTGCCTAAGCCATGGCTTAAAACTCAATACCAAAAAAATACATTATAGTACCTTTTGGGAAGTCTGCCACCCCAAGTAACTACATCATCAATAATTCACCCGTAAAAATTGATTCATTACTCAGGGATTGGGAACTCATGTATATAGTAACCTAGTCTTCCACCCATATGTTTCCTAGGTGGTAAGAAAATCCTTCTATGTTGCTCAACATATAAGCAAGGGCATGCATTCTATGTCCAGGCAGGTCATCATACCACTGTACTTGGCCCTCACAAGCTCATCATAGAGTATAATGCCCCCTTCGATACATACCTGGCCAGACACAGGCAGCAGCTGGAACGTCCACTAAGTTTCCATATAAAAAGAATACAGGGAGTAAATACAATGTCCTAATCAGATCACCTCAAAGCCCTGTCTCTTTATTCAGTATCATACAGACTTCTGAGAGGTGATCTTTGCCTGGCATACAAGGCATCCCTGGACCCTGTTTTGATTAATCTTTTGCACATCCACAAAACAAACAGTAGCAGAACTACTAGATTAAAAGACCTAAATTTTGCTTGCAGCATAAATAGGACATGTTGAAAAGACAGATATGTTTCTTAGAGAATTCCCATTCACTGGAACAGGCTCCCTATCCTTATTTAAGCACAACTTGAACCAATGAATGGGTTATCAGAAATTCACCCCTAGTGTGGCTCCTATATCTCTAATGAAAATAGGCAGTTAGTAAATCACTCCCTATAAATCAAATATAAATCAAATTGTGGGTCACATTTGGGTTGTATGGCTAGGATTTTAAGGCCTGAGTGGTCGTTAGTCTAGTATACACGTATGAACTGGCAGCGTATGTTTTGGGAATCCAATAAGCTGGCAGACTTTAAAAATTTCAAACTCAAAAACTCAAATTTCAAACTCAAAAAATTTCCCACAGAGTAGTCTGTCAGAAATGTAGGGTAGGCAAATGGGTGTAACTAAGGAAATGCTTTTTTGAGCTGAGATATAGGATCTGAATTGGGTAGACATAGTAAGGCTTTGTTAAGTTTAATTCTGTTGGCTGCCAAAAAAAGCAATTACTACAAAATGGAAATCAAATTCTAAACCAACTATAACTAATGTACTGTATATTGTAACATAAGTAATAGAAAAGTGTCAGCTTTAAAAAAGGGTAGGAGGAGCAAATTACATAGAAAAATGGAAAGTTTGGAAACACCATATGCAAAATATTGTTTTGGAGGAGTGAGGTATAAGGAAATGCATGACGTGTGCAATTTATATAATGTTGGTTTGATGATAGCTATACAAACAAATACGTATTATGTATAATTTTTGTAACTGGGAACATGTTAATATGGTCTGTTTCCTTTTATATACATGTATGTTTGCCTGTATCTTAGGTGATACTTCAATAAAGATGTTTAAAAAAAGATCTGGAAGTTTTCTTAACTATGTTTTAAAAGGTGGGACAGAACAAGCATCTTTAAAGAAAGCTTTAATGTCTGTACTCCTCACAGAGGGCAAAGACATTTTAAGCCCACCTTCATGTAGACCACTTTCAATTCTGAGCCATGATTAAAAAGGGATTGTGTCTATACTAGCTAATAAGATATCCAGTGTTGCCAAAATGACATGGATCAATGAATGTGGTTTTGTGGAGGGGAGGCAAACATTTGACAACATTAACAGAACAATGATGTTCCACATGGAAGCAGAGTGCAAAAAGACCCCACTATATTTGGTGGGTCTTTATGCAGAGAAGGCATTTGATAGGGTTAGCTTGGATTTTATGACTAGGGTAATTGCAGCATGTGTTTCCTAACATACTAATGAGGTTAATTAGCAAAAAATGTTTTGAGGGAGAAGTAGGAATCAAAGTGAGTGGGTTGCTCTCTGACAAGCTTTATTTGAGCACACTTTAATTTTCAGAGTGTTGGGACTTGCATTAATGGATCTCACATTTCCAAAATGGCACCTGTGATGCCCTTGCCCTGGCCCAGTAATCAAGGAGCCTCAATCCTCACCACTAACACCAGTGAGGGGCTTCTCATATATGAGGAAAAAATAACAAATACAGTAAAGTGCAATTTCCCTTAAGAGCACACAGATATCACAGTCAGTCTGGATCTGGTCGCTCCATCACTCTCCAGGTCCCCAATAAGACTCCCCACTGGCACAGCTATAGGGTCCAGATCTCAGCCTAGTGGGCAAGCTAAAACCTCCAGCACCCTCTCTGTCCAACCAGTGCTTTGTGTCCCTGCCCAAGTAGCTGACACACACACACACACACACACACACACACACACACTGAGAAGAGTTTATACAACCACACAGACACCCCTGGGGAAGGCTGGCACAGGTTCTCCAGTTGTGCCCCCTTTTTCCCAGACTATACGGTAGTACCAGCTGGCACCACCCACTAATTTTTTATCAGCTACTCAAAGGCCCTTAAAAGGGTGTCCAATTATTACTGTGCAATATTATTATCCAATTGGTAGTATAGCCCAGGGCAAAAGCTATTGAAGTGGCTTTGTACAATTTTACCAAAGGCATGCAAATACTCTAAAGAGCTGAAATTATCTCTACAAAAACAGCCACAGTTGAAAGGGTTTAAAAATATTTAATAACAAATAGTCAAAACACAAGACAATACTTTTTTACTACACAGTGCTAGTCAAGAGTTCAGAGATCACAGATAAATACTTAAAATAATTCAGTAGTACAGTTCTGACATCACAAAAAACACTTGTCTAATCTTTCTAGTTTCTAGCAATTTCTAAAAGAAAACACAAGTCTAAGATAAACTTACATATAGAGTAAGACAGTGCTGGTGAGTTGGATGGTCAATATAAAAATGCTTAATGTTCTCTGATTCTCTCTGTTTTTAAAATCACATTCCTGGTTTACATTACATCATTCTTCACACTTCCCTGAGTTCCTAGGCTAACAGAAACTACATTTACATTCTTCACCTCTGGGCAGAAACCAGAGCAATAAAGGACATTTATGCATACAAATTTTGGCCATTAACTCTGGCCTTAAAACAATAGGCAGGGTGACTCACTCTAGACTTACTGGCGACGAGTTTTACATCAAAGGGTCACAACATGCTTTACTTGGTCAGTAGAGTGCAATGTTGTTACATTTTTTCCAGTTCCACATGTGACACTATTTTTACCATTTAAGACAACAAGCCTGTGGTTTACATTAATATTTACAGATGACAGAATTACCTGTCTATCTGGCTAGGCTGGCAGCCTTCATCTATCTTCACCCAATCTTCACCCCCCCCCCCGGAGAACTCAAGCTAGTTTTTTCAAGTGACCCTTGAGAAATGCTGCTTGGGGGAGTTAGGTTTATCTGCGTATACCTTACCCCGTTACCTGTCTTGAGAGCCCATCTGCATTGGTATTGCTAATCTCACTGCGGTGCTGCATGGACATATCATATGCTTGCAACTCCAGGCTCCATCTTAGCAACTTGGCATTTTGCTGGCTGGCTCTCTTTAACCATGTTAAGGGGTTGTGATCTGTCATAACAGTGAATTTCCTTCCATACAGATAAGGCTGAAGTTTCTGCAGTGCCCACGCTATGGCTAGACATTCCTTTTCTACAGCTGCATAGCATTTCTACCTGGGTTGGAGCCTACGACTGACATAAACCACTGGGTGTTCTTCCCCCTCTGAAGAAATCTAAGTAGAGCCCCCCACCCCATGGTTTGAAGCCTCCACCTGCACAACAAATTCTTTGCTGTAATCTGGACTGCCATATCTGGCCTGTTCTTCCTTGTCAGGTCTGTGAGGGGAGCAGCTATGGTACTATAACTGGGGATGAACTTTCTGTAGTACCCTGTTGTCCCTAAAATGCCCTCACTTGCTTTTTAGTAACAGGTGCAGGCCATGCCTGAATGGCTTCCACTTTGGCAGGTTATGGCCTTATCTTACCACTCCCCACTCTATGTCCTAGGTAGGAGACCTCTGCCATACCCACCTGACATTTGCTCAGCTTAATGGTCAGCTCTGCCCTCTGTAGTCTGCCCAGCACCTCCCTGACATGTTGAAGGTGCTCTTGCCAGGAATGGCTGTAGATGGCAATATCATCTAGGTAAGCAAGGGCAAACCCTCCTGCTCCTGCTAGGATATGATATACCAGCCTCTGGAAAGTTGCTGGGGCATTCTTCATCCCAAAGAGCATCTTTGGGGACTCATACATGCCAAAAAGAGTCACAAAGCCTGACTTTTTTCTAGCACTGGGAGTCAAGGGCACCTGACAGTAACCCTTGGTAAGATCAATGGTTGTAAGATACTTAGCCCTACCCAGCTTCTCTAGGGCCTCATTTGCCCTAGGCATGGGGTAAGAATCTGAGTCCACACAGAACCTGGTGCTTCCATCCTTCATTGGCACCAGATCCACTGGGGAGGCCCAGGGACTGTTGGACTCTTGAATCACCCCTAGTTCCAACATCTCCTGTACCTCCTCTCTCAGAGTCTCTTTGACTCTCTCAGGCACTCTATAAGGGGCCTATCTAATAGGCCTTTGGGGTCCTGTATCCAACTGGTGCTGCCCCAGGTGGGCGCACCCTGGTTTCTCAGTGAACATGTCCCCAAATTCCTGCAACACTGCTCAGATTTCTCGAACCTAGGTAGGAGATAGCTGCTGGGACATTGCTACCCCTTCCACTGAGGTGTCAGCATGAGCCTCACTGAGAAGATTAGTCAGATCTCCCTCAGATTCCTCCTGCAATCTACTGCAAATGCTCAGTACAAGAGCCTCCCTATCATGGTACGGTTTCATCATGTTAACATGGTACAATTGGTGCCCCTGCCTTCTGCCTAACAGTTCTACCATGTAATTAACATCACTTACCTTTCTTACCACCTTGTAGGGTCCCTCCCAAGCTGCTTGCAGCTTGTTGTGCCTGCCGTTACCTGCTGCCCCAGAGCATACTCTCTAGCTCGAGCATTCCTGTCATACCACACCTTTTTCTGTTGTTAGGCTTCTGCCAGGTTCTCCTGGGCCAAGCCCATGAGTTCCCTCAGCCTTGTCCTGAGGTTTAGGATGTATGCCACAACAGACTCTTTGTGAGACATGCCCTCACCTTCCCACTCATCTCAAATTAAATCTAGAGGTCCCCTCACCTTATTCCCATACAGCAACTCAAAGGATGAAAAATCTGTGGATTCCTGAGGAACCTCTCTGTACGCAAACAACAGATAGGGCAAATATTTGTCTCACTCCCTCTTAAACTGATCTCCAAATGCTCGTAGCATGAACTTGATTGTAGAGTTTAACCTCTCAACAAGACCATTAGTCTAGGGATGGTAGGGGATGGTCTTCATGTGCTTCACCCTACAGGACTTCCACAGACAAGCCAGCAGGTCTAACATGAAATTGGCACCTCTGTCAGTTAGTATTTCTTTTGGACAACTTACCCTGCTGAAAATCTCTAACAAAGCATTTGCCACCTTCACTGCCTCAATGGCGTGTAGCATAATCTCAAGGAGGTCATAGTCTCCCTATACTCATCACTCATCAGACCAATGATTGAGTACAATGCCCCATTCGGAATGTATCCCGACTGAAAGAAATTTGATGAATATGCTTCACTCAAAAAGTGTCACTGCTCAACAGAGGCACAGCAAAATAATGGGTATAGTTCCCCATACTAAAGGGGTGGCGTAAGCCACAAAACTATGGGCTAGGCTTGTAAATGCCCTCGGTCAGATAGCCTAGTATGAACCTATGAACCTATGAACCTATAATCCACTACCTCTAGGATAAACGTTTTCTCTGTGGAATGTGGGGTACTCAGAGGACACACAATATCCATAGATACCCTCTGAAATGGCTCCTCATTCATAGGCAAAGGCATCAAAGGAGCTCTCACCTTGTCTCCTGTCTTGCCTACCTTTTGACACTGCTCACAGGTCCTGCAGTACCCTGTTACATCTCTGAAAATTCCAGGCCAATAGAAGTTCTGCATAATACACCTCTTTGGACGTTTTATGCCCATATGACCTGCAAAGGGAATATCATGGGCTATGGCTAGAAGTGCCAGACAGTAGGTTCTAGGCACTACCAACTGCTATACTCTCTCACCTTCTAGCCCTTCCTCAGGGGTCCACTCTCTGTATAGTAGCCCTTTGTCCCAGTATACAGATTTCCCCTTTCCTTGAGAATCAGGTGCCTCCCTAGCTACCTGCCTCAGGCCTTGCAATGTAGGGTCTGAGAGCTGAGCCTGTCTTAACTCTCTCCTTGTAACCCTTCCCAGCTCCCATTCCACAGGAAGTCTAGCATCCTCTGACAGTGGTGCATCACTGTCAGCCTGGGTACTACTACTCACCTCCACCTTTGCAGTCACTCTGTCCAAGGGACCATCTGTACCCCCAATCAGCTGTGGCTCACCTTCAGTCTCATTGCTACAGGGTAACTCCCGCCCTGAAGTAACCACCTCACCAGTCCTGGCTGCAAGTATGCAGTCTGTCTGGGTCTCCCCCAGGCTACCAGACCCACATGCTTGTCTCCTAGCCTAGTTTTTAACTTTGATCTCCTACGTATTCTAATGCACTATTGCACTTTGAAAACTGTCACCCTGAACACCAGAAAAAGGCCCCAGTTAAAGGCCAGTATGTCAGGGTAGCCAGGATGGTCTCAGAGGATGATGATTTTCAAAATGAATGTGACACTAAAGGGCATGTTAGTAAAAAAGGGTACCCCCCCCCCGTTTTAATATTATCGAGAACGAAGTTAAACACAAAAGGCACACTGGGTACATTGTTAAATTGCTATGTGGCAACACTGAGTCTGTTGGGACCCCTCGTTTAGACCATGATAGGTACTCTAGGGCCTTGACTATACCTTATACACTTGACTTCTATGACATCAGGAAATAACTGAGAAATGTTGGGAAATTTTTGTTATGGATGAGGAGAGTGTTGGGGTCCTTGGTGATAAACCAGATTTGTTTTATAAAAAAGACACCTGTTTTAAGGCCTTTTGTAAAAGAACTCGAGGACTTTAAAAAATGGGGGTTGCTTTAAATGTGGTAGGTGTGCTCACTGCCCGTCTACTGTGGATAGAGGGGAGATCTTTATTAAGAACTATGGGTTTATTTACCCAAAGAATAGATATTACTGTTTTTAAAAAGGGGTAGTGTATGTTGCTTTGTGTGACTCATGTGATGGATTTTATGTGGGTAAAACTAAGACAGCCCTCAAGTAATGGGTTTATTAATATGGCTATGAAATTAGACAGAAAAAACAACAATGTGTTGTACAAGCATATAGAATTCTTCCCTTTGCACAAGTTTAAGTTTTGTGCCATTGATCTGAACTGGGTTCAAGGGTTGGACCGTTGGAAGAGTTTTTGGAACTTCTTGAATTAAATTGACCCAAATTGCAAAAAGTCACACAGGAAGCCTTTTCCTCTGTTGAAACTTGGTTATCCGATGCCCAATTAATACTCAACCCAAACAAAACTAAACTACTCATCTTCCAACCCAACAAACATACTCAAAACAACTCTCACTTTAACATCACAGCAAAAGACAACACCACTATATACCCAACTGAACACACCAAATTGCTAGGAGTGGAAATAGACAATAAACTAAAATTTGACACTCACATATCCATGACCATAAAAAAAAGTCCACAAAAAACTAGGAGCATTATACAGAAATAAGCAACTTCTCACCAAAGCAGCAAAGATTTCAATAGCAAATACCCACCTTACCTACTTTATGCCTCTCCAATATATACCAACCTAAGGCAATGCAATCTAAACAAGGTAGAGACCTGCTACAACAAAATCGCCAAATTCACCACAGGGGCATCATACCGTATTCACCACTCTCTCTCACTTGCTGAACTGGGCTGGCTTGAACTCCCTCACCTCCTTCAATGGTATCAACTCTCACTTGCCCACAAACTAGTAAACCATCCACTAAATGTCCTATCTCTCCAGAATCTACTCCAACTCTATCACACCACCAGACCACGAAGACCCAGCAACAAAAATCACTTGCAGATCACTAAAGCCAATAATTCTGCTGGTGAAGCACTATTCTCTTGTGCCACAGCCAAATTATAGAATTCCCTCCCACCCACAATTACCTCCGTACCATCATGCACCCACTTCAAAACTTTACTAAAAGCACACCTAAAAACATGCTGGCTATGCCCTTGCAACTCCCACTCTAATATCACCCACCCCATCCAACCACTACCTTTCTTTCCACCCCACTAACTACCTTGATTATAGCAAGCTCAGATGCTCATAAGCCTAGTACTTATTATACAGCAGGAACTTCTTATTGTAACATTTGTTAATGTCTGTTATGTACTTTGCAGATAAAGATTCTAGTTGTCTACTGATGTACTATGTTCTTCATCTGTAAGTATGTTTGTAATTAATTGCTATGTTAATCAAATTGTTAATTGCTATGTAATCCAATGTAACTACTGTCTGTTTATTTTAACTGTGGAGCTTTTCTCCCCAGGCCTCCGCTGAAAATGGACCTACGTCCAGTCGGACATTCTCGGTCAACAAATGTAAATAAATAAAGTGGCAAATTAAACTTAATGCCAGTAAAAAACCTGGGCTTAATGACAGGGTCAGTATCATGGCTCTACTGAAACTGAAGTCTGTATTTTTTATGAGTGGTTACCAACTAACAATGAGTGGTTTTGTGTTGTGGTTCCTTTAAAATGTGTTTTACCTTGTCATGTTATTCATTGTTAATTTCCTGGGGGAAATGATGTAACTAATTTGTAGGGGGGATGGGTTATTTAAGCAGTGTTTTTCACTTTGTATTTGTATTCTGATGAAGTCAGTGGAGTCTGACGAAAGTGCTTAATTGAATAAAGAAGAGTTTTCCTTTTATCTGGATCTGTGGTTTTGTTGGCTGCCTACTTTGTTATCTATTTTTCTACAGTTTGTCTTAGTCTTTTGGTGGTTTTCAGTCTATTCCAGAGTCTGGGGAGTCTCTGGGTCAGGAACGTATCCCTCCAGCATGTTTTCTTAATTGTGATGACAAGGTTTAGATCCCTGGAGCATGTGGCTCTGAGGGACTGGGATTTCTTTAAGTGTAGCATGTCCAACAGCTCTGGGTTTGACATGGCCTTGTATACTAATCAGAGATCGCCTCTAAGTAGATGATATGCAACAGAGTATAGCTGGAGTTTTTTTAGATGGTCAGCATAGGGCATCTGCTTTAGGCCTGTGATTCTTTTAGTGAGGTATTTCTGCAGCCTTTCCAGTTGTTCAGATGTCTTGAGAGGTACATACAAAATGGGACATTGTATTCTATAATGAGTCTAAAGAGGGATGAGTACAGTGGGACAATGTCCTCCTTTCTTCTGGATGAAAACCCCTTAGTGATGAGGTGTGCTACATAAAAGGATTTCCTGACTGTTGTGGTGATGTGGTTATCAAAGGTGAGACCACTGTCCACCTGTGTCACCAAGTCTGTTATCACACTTTCGGTGTTTAGTGTACTGCCACCTATGTGGTAATTCACAGGTACATGTTTTTTCCCAAAGGGGATAATTATACATTTCATGGCACTGAGCTTGAGCCCATGGCTTTGGCACCAAGCATCTGTTTCTGTAAGGCTCTTTTGTAGAATGTCCACATCATCTCGGGATTCAATAATGGCTCCCAGTTTGCAGTCATCTGTGAACTTTGTTAGCCAGAGTCTCTTAGTGTTGGCCTGTATTTCAGAGAAGTAGATGCCAAACAAGAGCAGTCCCAGGACTGAACCCTGAGGTACTCCACTTGTCACTTGTCTGGAGCTGGATTTGGAGTCAGCTACTTTTACAGTGTGGGTTCTGTCAGTAAGCCAGTTGGCAAACCATTGAGTGATGTAGGGATTAATGCCCAGCTTAGTAAGTTTATCTATGATTCCAGAGTGGGGGATGGGGTCGAAGGCCTTGGCGAGGTCCAGATAGGCTGTGTGGACCACCTTACCCTCATCCACAGCTCTGGAGATTGATTTGAAGAAGTCAGTCAGGTTCAGGAGACAAGATCAGCCATTCACTAACCCAAACTGGGTAGGGTCTAGTGTTTGAAGTTTGCCAATGTCTTTGTTTATAAGTTCCATGATAATACATTCCATGGCCTTGCAGATCAGGCTCATCAGACTGATGGGATGGTAGTTTCCAGGATCCAAGGTGGATCCCCCTTGTGGAGTGGGATAACTGTAGCTGTGCACCACTCAGTGGGCAAGAACTCTGAGGTGAGGCTATGGTTAAACATGACACTTAGGTGAGGTGCCAGTTCATTTTGTAGTTCATGTAGTACACAGCCTGGGATGTCGTCTTGTCCCCTGAATGCTGTATCCTTAGCTTTGGAGAGTGCGGCTTTTACCTGTGTCACTGTTATTATCGGAATTTGGCAATCTTTCGGTATTAAGATGGGCCCTTTAGGGGGTGAGAGGGGGTGAAGTTGGCACTGAATCAATCTGCCAGATTATTGGCAATATCCTTGGGATTAGTATATTTAATGCCATTCTGTTGTAGCTCAGAGCAGATCTGAGCATTGCCATTTAGATTTTTGACATAGCTATAGAATGCCTTGTGGTTATCTTTGGAATCTTTGGCAATTGTATTTTCATAACAAGCTTTGGAGGATTATATGAGGGATTTCAGCTTCTTACTGAGGGTGGTAAGGGAGTTTTTTGCATCCTGGGATTTTCCTCTTTTCTGCAACAGTTTCTTCCTCTTGTTGTAAAGTTTGTTTATGGCAGGAGACCACCACATTGGCTTCCTTTTTTTGGAGGAGAGCATCTTGGTTCTATTTGGGATGGCACGATTCATGCATGAGTGGATGTGCTCTTACAGTGCTGCCTTAGTGTAGGATTCAGCAGTCGAACTTTCAGTTCCTGTCTGCATGGGTGTCATGAAGTTTGTCACTTCTGACTTGAGTAGCATGAAGTTGGCTTTGGAGAAGTTTTTACGGAGGTTTCCTTACTGGGGGGTGGGGAAGGGATGTGGATGTCAAGGGTGATTAGCTTATGGTCAGAGCTGACCAATGAGGGGGTCACCATAGGTGTGGAGCATCGATTTCCCATGTTGGTAATGACGAGGTCTAAGATATTGAAGCCCCTGGTGGGACTATGGATTAGTTAATCCAGGGCACTGGAATTTATGAATTCCAAGAACCGTTGGGCAAAGGTGTTGCTACATGAGTAGTTTTCCCAGTTAATGACAGGGTAGTTGAAATCACCCAGTACTGGGTGTTTGGTTGTATCTTAATATTTTCCAGTATGTTTAGAAAGGTGTAGTGAGAATCTTGGGGGATCTGTAGCAAGCTACAATTTGGATTGCAGTCTTACCTAGTGTTAGTTGCACCTGGAGAATTTCAGACGCATTGTGTTGGGCAACTAGCCTGTTGGTGTGAATATCCTTGGAGAATATGGACACTCCTCCACCTTTAGTATTTTGGTCCTGGTTTGGTAGCCGAAAAGTGTGGTAAGAGTTGTAGCCTGGAATTGCAGGGGTGCTCTCTCTATGATAAAAAGTTATTCCCATCTATAATACATGACAGCTTTTTTTAAATGTCTATTTCCAGCTTTTGTGTTACATGTACTCACTTATCTTTGAGAAGCTGATCTTTTATGCAGTTGTTTCCTGTCATCGCCATTTGAACCTATGCCACATTTTACAAGACTTTTTGTTTTAATGAAAACCCTCAAACAAACAAAAAAAAATACACCTAAAATATTCCCAGAACCTTTTAATATAAAACAAACATACAAAAAACATGTACATTTTCAAGCAATGAATTACCCCCCATAGGAACAATTGTCCCAAATCAACAGCTGCACACACATATATTACCTAAGCTACAATTAAGGTTATCCTTGCTAAGATACGTTACAATTGCTGTCTGTTGTCTTATCTTTATTCCCCTCCCAGATGTGAAAAGTGGCTTGCATGCTTTCAGAAAATAGTAACTTTTAGCTTTTAAGAAAGTGCTCTGAATTTTGCCTCCACCTGTAGTCAAGTATGTCTCCATAGAAACAGAAGAACAAAATGTACAGTTGCCAACTTCTCAATTTACACTGAACATGTATTTGTTACATTCAGTATTCTCTTATATACTTGCTTACAGAAAATACATTTTATTAGATTATGCCAATGGCCTTAATCCAATCATCTATTTAAAAGTAAGAGAAAACATATCAGTTCTACATATATTATAATCTGTGCACTTTTATACCCCATCCCACACCTCAGCAACCCAAGATTACAGCATGTTAGCCCAACATACTTTTATCTATCATTTCTTCTCTTTTTACAATGTAATGCCTACATTTCTAAAAAAGAAAAAAAAAAGGCACTTGTTTACTTTAATATTTTTATTACATACAGCTGAAAAATGCTTTACTATATAACATGCAAGTTATATCATGAAATGTTTTACACAAATACTGTTAAGAACAAAACATGTTTTATTTATAGTTACTTTTTTCCTTTTCTTTTAATGTCATTCCAAACTAATTGTACGAAGTGGGATATATGTTTTTCAGTCGCCAAGTTTAATAAAGTCAGCAAAAGTCCAATCTTTCCATAAATATGATTATGTTTTATAATTTCACATTTATTCACTAGTTTTATCGTTGCTGTTTTTTTTCCAGTTCATCTCCATTTCCCAACCCCAGACTCCAGTTTAAGTCCAAGGTACTCCCAATCCTTCTGGTCAACCCCTGTGCTTTTTTCTGTCTTTCTCAAGCATTTTCCTTTGGAACATCAGAAAAGACAAAGTCTCTCTATGAGCTTTATCATCAGAGGAATGAGAAGTTGAATCCCCTCCTATTTGCTGGGTCACTTTTTGTTAGACAAATTGTTGTGTTTCCTCCTTAGCTTGTTCTGCATCAAAATTACTTTAATCCTCCAGGAAAAATATTCCAAAGACAGTTGGATATGGCAGCTTTAATCTCACATCTGCCTCTTGGCATTCCATGACTGCTGGGATAAATTTGTTTTCCTCCCTGCTGTACATAGAGTAATAATTTTCTGCACTTTACTATCTCCAACATTGATTACTTTCCCCTTCTGCAACAGATTTGTCAGGATCATCTATTTCTGCTGGTATGATATCATCTTTACTAATATAGATCATGGCTGCTTTCTCATGGCCATGTTTGGAGCAAACACACAATGTGCCCTTTCAATTAACAAATTCTGCAGTTGAATACCAGTCCAGTTGCTTATTTGTGCTTTCATAAAATTAGTACAGTGTGTTCCTTCCAGTTTTTCTTGTACACCAGAAAATCTCAGGTTTAGACATGGGCAAACATATATTAACAGAAAAGAAAACATATTTTAACATTTTCAAATACAACATACATAGCATATAGATTTCTTGCTACAATCATCACTCCGACATTACAAAAATGCTGAATTCCTGGGCTTCCCTTAAATTTCACTCCCTTTCCTCCTGAACAATATTATGCATGTATTGTTCCCAAAATTTCCATGTACTTCTATGTCATTTGTTCCTTCCCCTTTCTAAAGATCCCTCTTCCAGTAATTTTACTTCTTTTATAATATTAAATTCCTCAAATCCAGTTGTTGTAGACTTTGATTTCCATTTTCTAGTAACTGCTTTTTTGGCAGCCAACAGAATTAAACTTAATAAGGTCTTACTATGTCTAGGCAATTCAGATCCTGTATCCCAGCTCAAAAGAATAATTTCCTTACTTACAGCTATTTACTCACCCAATAGCTATGATACAGTACTCTGTAGGCAAATTTTTAAATCTTCCAACTCATTACACTCCCAAAACATATGTTCCCCATTACCTCTTTCTTCTCCATCACAAAGGTATAAATATATCTATGAAACACTTCCAAGCAAAGACTCTAAACCTTCTGGACTTGGTTCCATATTTGGGAGCTGTATGTCTTCCAATTATTTTCTTGTAAATTGATTTTCTAGTCTGTTTTCCCAATTTTTTCTAACTTTCTCTCATTGATTTCTATAGTTATCATACACTATTTTGCATGCCCTAATAATTATTCCCTTTTTAACAGAAAATTCTATTCTAGACTCGACTAAAAACTCTACCAAAACAGGTCTTTCACTTAAAATTACCCTAGCCCTTACAATTTGCATCTACTCTGAGATCAAGCTCTAGTAGGAAAGACAGTCTTTAGCCTGCAATCCAGATGTCTTGTTGGCCTCATCCCACTATATTGCCTTTCCTGCTTGGGTAATTTGTTCCCAAGATTTTGTTTCCTTTCCCAGATTCTTTTCAGTAAATTCCATCTCCCTCTTGCCTGTTTTATGTATCCCTACTTGCAGTCATCCCTATTGGCAAAATATCATTTCTCCATTCCATATTGGCTTTGTTTTTAGAATATTTCAGCTAATTTATGAATATAATATTCTGTATGGTTGTTATTATTCTCCTTGAGTATCTGCATCCAAAATCACACTCTCTTCTTCTTCTTCTTTTCTTCTTCTTTTTTTTCACTTCTTCTTTATTACTGAATCACCTGAAGCAGCCACATTGAATGGCAGTAGAGTTTACAGTGCAGCCCGTGGCAGGCTGCACAAGCCACACTCCACAGCACAACCAGGGGCCAAGGAGGCCAATTGTCAGTGTCCAATCCACCTGCAGCATGTGTGGGGGGTGGAAGGAGGGAGGCACACGAGGAAACCCACAACCCACAGGAGGGACATACAGACTGCAGACAAGGCAAGGCACCCAGCCGAGGATCGAACCGGAGAACCTCTTGCTGTGAGGCGGCAATGCTAACCACTGCACCACCATCCAAAATCACACTCTCTATTTTGTGAATTTCTGTCTTGCTTCATCAACATCCCTTCCAACTTTGAATTATAACTTTCTGTTTGTGCTATGTATACAAGTCTTAACTATGCAGCTGTAAAATATCCCTTCAAATCAGCAAAATCGAAACCACCTTGTTCTATTGGAAGGATCAACTTATCCCATTTAACTCTTGCCCTCTTTCCCTCCAAGAAAAAATCCCTTCAATTCTTTATTAATTATTGTCTACAACTTCTCGTCTGGTTGATAAAAGTATGCCTGACCTGTATATAAAAATAAAGGGGCTAAAAACAGTTCCACTTCTTGCATGTTACTATCCATATATAAGAGTTTCCAGTTTCTCAATTTTTGTTTATTCTTTTCCTACATATCCTTGGTTGCCATAACAGAAGCCTTTTGTAATCCATACTCCTAAGTACATTGTCTTATCATGTCACGTTAAATATTGTCATTGCTGAACCAATTAGTGTGTGGGTACATAATTTATGGAGGTAGTCTGTGTTTTATTGTCATTGATTTTATATCCTGGAAAAAAAAAAGACTTGAAGCTTATACATTTCCTCAGACATCCACCCTCTTTTGTTATAATTTCCCTTCTAGGTCCCCTAGATACATCCTCACTGTTGTAAACAAAGTTCCAGTCCCCACCTACAAGTATTTAGTTCCTGCTAAACATAATTATTTTTCCCAAAAGTTTCTTAAGCAACATAATGCCATTTTAGATAATATAAATACATGTCAGCATAATCATCCCCCCTTGCCAGTAGCCACTTTCTACCACAAG